>NC_082729.1:15322205-15454705 GCF_030144855.1 Hypanus sabinus | reverse complement strand
CTGATAGAGGTGTATAAGACGATGAGAGGCATTGATTGTGTGGATAGTCAGAGGCTTTTTTCCCAGGGCTGAAAAGGCTAACACAAGGGGCATAGTTTTAAGGTGCTTGGAAGTAGGTGCAAGGGGGATGTCAGGAGTAATTTTTTCACTCAGAGAGTGGTGGGTGTGTGGAACGCACTGCTGGCAACGGTGGTTGAGGCGGATACAATAGGGTCTTTTAAGTGCCTCTTAGATAAGTGCATGGAGCTTGGAAAATAGTATGCAGTAGGGAAATTCTGGGCAGTTTCCAGAGTAAGTCACATGGTCGGCACAACATTGTGGGCCGAAGGGCCTGTAACGTGTTGTAGATTTCTATGTTTCTATCCTTGTAACTGTCCAGCTCCTTTTTAAATGTTGTAACTGCATCCACCTCCAACATTTCATCTGGCAACTCATTCCATATATCCACCATCCTCGGGGTGAAAAAGTTGCCCCTGAGATCCAGTTTAAATCCTTCCCCTCTCCCTTTGAAACTATTCCCATCTACTTTTGGACTCCCCTACTCTGGAGAGCAGAGAGTCAAATGCAGACTATACACTGAAGTTGGGCAAGGAGGCTGCATCAAGGCCAGGCCATCACCTCAAAGTTCAAAGTAAGTTTATTATCAAAGTCACCACATACAACCCTGAGATTCAGTTTCTTCTGGGCATTCTCAATAAATCGATAGAATAATGATCGGTGGAAGCTTGGGAGTTCAACCAAAGTGCAGATGACAATAAACTGCGCAAACACCAAAAGAAAGAAATGATAATAATTAATAAATAAGCAATAAATGTCAAGAACATGTGTTGAAGAGCCCTCGAAAGTGAATCCATTGATTGTGAGTTCGAAGATGCGGCAAGTGAAGATGAGTGAAGTTATCCCCTCTGGCTGAAGAGCCGAACGGTTGAGGTTGATGGTTGATGGTTCCTGAACCTGCTGGTGTGAGTCCTGAGGCTCCTGTACCTTCTTCTGATGGCAGCGGTGAGAACATAGCATGTCCTGGATGGTGGGGTGGTCGCTGTTGACGGATACTGTTTTCCTGCAACAGAGTTTCAGGGTGCGCTCAATGGTGGGGAGGGCTTTACCGGTGATGGACTGGGCTGTGTCCCCTACTCTTTGTGGGGTTTTCCATTCTCATTTTGATGTTGAGCAGGTGGCAGTGAGCTTCTTCCTGGTGGTACTGCTGCGATGCTCTCGGTGGGTAGTATGAAAAATCAACTCCAGCCGATAAAAGGCATGTCAATGTGCTGGGCGGTGGGAGTCCTGTAGACAGAGACGTTCCCAGGCACGAGCTGACCATACCCTTCTTGCTGGCAAAGTCTGAGGATTTAGGAGGTGCTGTTGAAGGTATCCGGGAAAATTAGGTTAGGTTACAAATGAAAGAAAGTCTGCAGATGCCAGACGCACAAAATGCTGGAGGAACTCAGCAGGTCAGGCGGCGTTTACGGACAAGAGTAAAGTCTTCGTTTCGAACCCGGGGATGTGTTTGGGGCAGCCCACAAGTGTTGCCGTGCTTCCAGCACCAACATAGCGTGCCCACAACTCAGTAACCCGCGCCCGTATGCCTTCTGGAGTGGGAAACCGAAGCACCCGGAGGAAACCCATTCGATCACGGGAAGAGCGTACAAACTCTTTACAGGTGGCGGCAGGAATTGAACCTCAAGCACTGGCACTGTCAAGCATGATACTAATCGCTACGTTGCCACGCCGTCCGTGATCCAGCCATGGGACGGCACAGTAGCATAGTGGTTTGCACAACGCTTCACAGAGCAGGCAACCCGGGTTCAATTCCCGCAGCTGCCTGTAGGGAGCTTGTACGCTCTCCCCGTGACTGCGTGGGTTTCCTCCAGGTGCTCTGGTTTCCCCCCACTGTCCAAAGACGTACCGGTTGGTAGGTTAATTGGCCCGTGATTACAATGACCAATTAACCAACCAACCGCTATGTCTTTTGGACCGTGGGAGGAAACTGGAGCACCCGGGGGGAAATTAGCTAGGGTTTACATCGGGGAATTTCTGGGCAGCGAGTCTCGAAGGCCCAGAGGGACCTACTCCGTGCTCTATCTCAATAAATAAATAAATGAATTGCGGAGGGACTAAGCATTCAGAGTGTTGACGGAGCATTAATTATGAGGCAGCTTTGCCCCAGGATGGAGCCAATGTGGAAGGTCATCCAGCTAAGTGGAGAATAGCTCATCAAAACTCCTGATTTGTACTTTGTAGATGGTGGAAAGCTATAAGCAGTCGGGAGATGAGTCATTTATCACAGCCTCTGAATCACTGTGGTATTGATCTTCTTCTTTCCTTGTGTAAATACTGAAACTTTGCCTTCTCAACACATTTAGTTTCCAGCCTGTTAACTCCCAGAGTGAGCTTACCCTACTCAGATTGAACGCTTCATGCCATAATAAACTATGACTGTACTTTCTCGAGCCCCTGGGTTAGTGAACAAGACGTTCAGTGCCCAGGTCATAGAGATCGCAAATTTTGTTGAATATCTAAAGGATATTCTTCCCTCTGCTTGCTGAGGGAATGGTGCCTGTAGTCCTCGGATTCACCTGATGCCGGTGGCCAGAGGTGGGGACAGCGTAAGCGGTGCGCGAGGAAGTGGAAGCGAGGCGAGCGGGCAGGAGTCCGTGCCAGGAAAAAAGCAAGCCCTCGCCAGCCAGCCCTCCCGTCCATTCTGCTCTTCAATGGACATTAAATTGACTACGTCTGTGGCAATGAAATATTCAGTGGGAGTGCAAAAACGGACGAAATCCCAGACACCGCCATTCAGCTGATTATTTATGTAACAGTTTTTCCCCCAAGCCATCGGACCAACCTACTGACCTCTGTTGTGCCTATTGTCTTGTTTATTATTTATTGCAATGCCTGCACTATTCTGTGTACTTTATGCAGTCCCGGGTAGGTCTGTAGTCTAGTGTAGTTTTTGTGTTTGTTTACGTAGTTCAGTGTAGTTTTTGTATTGTTCATGTAGCACCATGGTCCTGAAAAATGTTGTCTTGTTTTTACTGTGTACTGTACCAGCAAGGTCGAAATGACAATAAAAAGCAACTTGACTTGAAAGCAGCAAATACTGGAGTGACCCAGTGCGGAAGGCAGCATCCGAGGAGAATAACGCAGAGCAGGCATCCCACACCCCCACTCTGAGAAGTCAATCATCTGGTTGTACATCAACTCCTGCTATATAGGCAGAGACTAAAGACTGTAGCATCAATAGGAGGACCAAGAAGATATGGTCAAGGATAGTAGAGGAGTGCTTACAGGACTGATTTGAGTTTGTGGACTGGACAATATTCAGGGATATACTTTTCGTTTAATTTGCCACTACTGAAATCGGATGACAGCTTACTGGTAGTTCATAAAGCAATGAATGTGGCTAAATACTTCGCTAATGACACGTTTTCTGTGGTAAATTGTGGTAAACTATCACCGCAAACAAAGGCGAGGCTGACTCAAGGGTTGAGGCATGGGAGTGCGATGCAAAGTCAGAGTGAGGCGTGTTCGAGGAGAAGTGGTTAGGAGCAAGGTCGAGGCATGTTCGAGATGGAGTTAAAATGAGCGAACCGGAGAGGCGATGAAGTGGAAGAGTTTCAGAGACTGTACACCTAAACCGGGAGTGAGGTTGGATCCATCTGAACGCTGATCTGATTTGGAAGGGTCGTGTACGAGCCGGAACATGGCAGCAGGCCCAGTACATATTGATGCGTATTGACCCAGAGTTTGGACAATTTAAACACTGGCCATAGATTAACTCAAAAGGCAGAGAGTCAGGACCGGATGCAAAGGTTCTGCTCGCTCTAACATGACATTTCCTTCCTTCTCCTCAGCACTGAGGCCGTGAGACTGCTCCGTATCTGCGAGCTTCAGCGCAATTCTGCCCCGTTATGTGATGAACTGAGGCCGAGGCTTTGGGCCTACTCCGGCTGCTCTGGGCTCAGGGCCTATGGTCTCAAGCTCATTCTGAAAGCTGTTGCTTGCTTTTATTGTTTGCATAACTAGTTCTTTTCTTTCCTCTCTATGTGCATCGGGTGTTGGGCTTTTTTTAAGTTGATGCCTTTCGGGTTTCTTGTTTTGTGGCTGGCTCTAAGCAAACGGATCACAAGGTTGTATAATTTGTACATTTGATTATAAATGTACTTTGAACCTCGAACTTTTGAGCTTTGGATTCATCTTTGAGTCTGAATGAATATGCCACAGTTGTCACGAACTTCATCAGGACCTGTGTGGCTGAGTGCGTGCCTTTGACAACATACTGGACATACCCAAACCAAAAGCTGTGGATGAACAAGGAGATTAAGTCTGCTGAGGGCTAGATCATTGGCATTCAAAACCAGGGATCCAGAACTAGATAGGAAATCCGGGCACGACCTGCAGAAGGCTATTTTAAAGGTGGGAAACAATCCTGATTCAAGTGAGAAAATGAATTGGATGCATGTCAACTCTGACAGAGTTTGCAGGCCGTTGCAAAAAACGAAACCTGAAACCATGAATGGCCGCGATGCTTCACTCACAGGTGAAGAGCAGATCTTCAACGCGTGCTCTGAAAGGGAAAATAGAACTACACCCGTACCAGTCCCTGCAGCATCTGGCAACCCCGTGATCTCTGTCTTGGAGGCCGGCGTCAGGACATCTTTCCAGGGGATGACCCTTCACAAGCTGTCAGGCCCTGATGGTGTGCCTGGCAGGGCTCTGAAAACCTGTGCCGACCAGCTGGCGGGAGTGTCTGACGACATCTTCAATCTCTCTCAGGTGCAGTCGGAGGATCCCACCTGCTTCGAAAGGGCGACCATCATACCAGTGCCCAAGACGAGCAGGGTGAGCTGCCTCAACCTCTTTTGCCCCGGAGACCCACCATCATCAATGTGGAGTGCACTCACATCTACTGTGATGAAGTGCTTTGAGAGGTTAGTCTTGGCCAGAATCAGTTGCTGACTAAACAAGGACCTGGACTAGATGCAGTTTGCCTATCGTCACAATAGGCCGACAGCAGATGCAAACTCGCTCGGCCTTGGATCACCTGGTTAGTAGGAATACCTACATCAGGCTGTTGCATATTGATTTCAGCTCAGCGTTCAACACCGTCATACCTTCAGTAATAATCAACAAGTCCCAACACCTGGGCCTCTGTACCTCCCTCTGCAATGGGATCCTTGACCTCCTCATTGGGAGACCACAGTCAGTGCAGATTGGAAATAGCATCTCCTCCTCACTGACAGTCAACGCTGGTGCACCTCAAGGGTGTGTGCTTAGCCCACTGCTCTGCTCTCCCTACACCCAGGATTGTGGGGCTAGTCACAGGCCAAACTCAGTCTGTAAATTTGCCAGTGACACAACTATTGCTGGCAGTATTTCAGATGGCGAGGAGGGGGTGTACAGGAGGGAGAAAGATCAGCCAATCGAGCAGAGTTACAACAACAACCTTGAACTCAACGCAAGTCCTTTACGTACTCCAGCACTCCGAGGGAATAACTTCCCTCAACTCCACTTGCCCCATCATTGCAAAGTTCCCACAACCAATGGAATCACTTTCAAGGACTCTTCATCTCATGTTCTTGCTATTTACTGCTTATTCATTTAATATTATCATTATTATTTCTTTCCTTTTTTATTTGGACAGTTCATTGTCTTTTGCGGACTGGATGAAGGGCTAAGTTGGTGCGGTCTTTTATTCATTCTAATATAGTTACTATTCTATTACATAGTTACTGAGCATGCTTGCAAGAAAATGAATCTCACGATTCTATATGGTGAGACCAGTGTACTTTGATAATAAATTTACTTTGAACGCTGGTTGAAGTCCGAAGTTGATGCCGTCTTTCATGGATTCCATTATGGTGATTATTCTAATATGGATTCATTGAGAATGCCCACAAGATTAAATATGGTGACTTTGATACTAAATTTACTTTGAACATTGATTCTGATTCTGCTCCTGTCACTATCTGTCATCTGAATGTGCACAAAACAAAAGAGATGGTTGTTGACTTCAGGAGGGCACAGAGCGACTACTCTCCGCTGAACATTGATGGCTGCCCCGTTGAGATCGTTAAGAGCACTAAATTTCTTGGTGTTCACCTGGTGGAGAATCTCACCTGGTCCCTTAACACTAGCTCCATAGCAAAGAAAGTCCAGCAGCGTCTCTATTTTCTGCGAAGGCTGATAAAAATCCATCTCTCACTCCCCACGCCCCCCATCCTCATCACATTCTGCAGGGGTTGTATTGAGAGCGTCCTGAGCAGCTGCATCACTGCCTGGTTCGGGAATTGCACCGTCTCGGATCGCAAGACCCTGCAGCGGATAGTGAGGTCAGCTGAGAAGATCATCAGGGTCTCTCTTCCTGCTATTACAGACATTTACACTACACACTGCACCCGCAAAGCAAACAGCATTATGAAGGACCCCACGCACCCCTCATACAAACTCTTCTCCCTCCTGCCGTCTGGCAAAAGGCTCCGAAGCATTCGGGCTTTCACGACCAGACTGTGTAACAGTTTCTTCCCCCAAGTCATCAGACTCCTCAATACTCAGAGTCTAGACTGACACCTACGTCATTTATTATTACATTGTAATTTGTCCTCTACTGTGCCTATTGTCTTGTTTATTAATTATTGTACTGCCCTGCACTGTTTTGTGCACTTTATGTAGTCCTGTGCAGGTCTGTAGTCTAGTGTAGTTTTGATGTTGTTTCACATAGTCTAGTGTAGCCTTGTGCTGTCTCATATAGTCTAGTGTAGTTTTGTGTTTCATATAGCACCAGGGTCCTGGAGGAAGGTTGTTTTGTTTTTACTGTGTACTGTACCAGCAGTCTATGGTCGAAATGACAATAAACTTGACTTGCCTTGACTTGACTTAACTTGATCTGTAAGAAGTTTGTATGTTCTCCTAGTGGGAGCCCTCCAGTTTCCTCCCACGTTCTGAAGAAATTATGGGCTAGGTTTAGTAAGTTGTGGGCATGCTTTGTCAGTGCTGGAAGCAAGCTACCCCCGCACATATTTGGACTGGGGTAGTCTTCGACACAAGTGACACACTTTACCGCGAGTTTACGTGTTTCGATATACACGTGGCCTTTATCTTTAATTTTTTTTTGTCAGCTCCTTGGTGACTCAGATTAGACTGGAGCTGGTTGCCACAGGGTGTTGCCCTTGGAGAAACATCGAGTAAACTGATAGATCTCTGAATAGATCATTGGAGCCTCCCTGCCCTCTATTGTGGACCTGTACTCTCCCAGGTTGAAGAAGAGGGCAGGGAACGTCATAAAGGACTCCTCCCATCCTGCACACGGACTGTTTGAACTGCTTCCGTCTGGTAGGCGCTTCAGATCCCTCCAGACTAAGACTAATAGGCACTGGAGAAGTTTTTTCCCTACTGCGATCACTTTGCTGAACAGTTAACTGCCGGTTAACTGTCGGCTAACTGTTACTTGGATTGCACTACTTGTATGTATAATCTATATTTTCATTTATATTTATCATTATTATTGTTGTGAGCAGAGAGACAACATCTGCCGGAAGTAAATTCCTTGTATGTGCACAGGTACTTGGCGATTAAATTCTGATTCTGATTAATTGTCCCGAGGTTTGATGCCGACTGCTGGTCCACGTTTGGCGACCTCACGGGCAATTGGGATGTTTATTCCAGCCCGCTGAGCCAACAGCCAGATCCCACCAACTATCAAATCAAAGGTGGTGACGCAACAGCTTCTAGGAGGGAGATTGGGTTGATTGGTGCCTCTCAGAGTTGTATCCTACCCGCATACTTTGATAATAAATTAACCCCTCAACCTTTGAACCTCTCACTCAACGTCGGCAAAACCAAACAGCTGACAGGAGGAAGAAGCCATCAAGCTTCCTGAACTGGTGTGGATAACTTCACTCACCTCAACTCTGAACTGATTCCGCAACCTGTGGACTTACTTTCAAGAACTCCCCAAGTTCCTGTCCTCGGTATTATACATTCTTTAAAATGTTGCACAAGTTGTCTTGTTTTGCACATTTTCAGTCTTCATTTATGTCTTCATAAATACCACTGTATTTTTAAAAATTGTCCTGTAAATGCTTTCAAGAAAACAAATCTCAGAGTTGTATATAGTGACATATACATTCTTTGGTAATAAGAGTTTGAACTACCTTGCAAACCTGCTGGAGATTACTGAACCAGAGTACCTTCATGGGCAGCACCCGACTGCACCCTTCTCCAGTCTAATCAGCGAAGGAGGCAAACATGTGGGCCTGGCTGTAATATTAATGAAAATCTCCCTGTGTTCCTGTCTCAGTTACAGGGCTCCGATGACAGATTTGTGAAAGGGTAGGGAAACCAGCAATACCTGGATGAATTTCTGCTTTCTTTTTAAACCAGCTGCGCGGAACATTAGTTTGCTGCCTGAATGTTCTGTTATCGCACCAGTGCAGACACAGCTCCCCGGGATTAAAAAGGCTTTCTTCCCTCCCTTGTCTGAGATACGGGCGACAGCAGCAGCCTGTGTCTGAGCTGGCCAGATAGCGTGGCAGCGACTATATCAAAAGGCACCTGCGGAGACGACATTCACCGCTAATGCGAGCTAATAGACTTCCAGCAACAGTTAACGATTAAAGCGCCCACTTTGTGCAGCCATTGCTTCCCATTCTGATTCTGCATCGAAAATAAAGCTGTTTTAAGTCTCTCTCTCTCACACACACACACACAACTATTTTCCTTTTCTTCCTGAAAATGAAGGATTTTAAAGAGACATTGGGACAGTTGAAACACTGTGTATTTCAGAATCAGATTTAACATTACCAGCATCTGTTGTAAAATTAGTTACCTTTGTGGCAGCAGTAATACATGATAATATTGTGAAGAAAAAAAAACAGAACTACAGTAATTATGTATAGATAATTGTGTATGGGCAGTGTTCACTCAAATTGAGGTTCCTTAATCGGAAAATCACAACTTTCTTATTTGGCTGAACCCCAAATCATACCGACCCTGAACGTATATTGTTTATGAAAGGCTGGCCTTCTCACCTGTTAGTCGAGGTAGCTAATGAGCCGTGTTTGCATACGAGCCCTGGTGAGAGGGTTACATATGTATATTAGATAGTCAAGTTGAAAATAAGAAGTGCAAAAACGGAAATTTTTAAAAACTATTGAAGCCCTACTTAGGAGGAGAGATGTTGCCCCGCCCACTCATGCTCAGTGGCTCAGAGACATTATGTCATGTTTAGACTTTGAAAAGATTCATTTTTCACTTCTTAATTCAGACATAAAGGATGTGGGGACCTTTTCTTGAATGTTTTCATAATTCCGGCTTAGTTTAAAGGTCCATTCCTTTTTTTCCTTTCTCAAGGGAAGAGGAGGAGACAAGAGCAGGATAGATAAGGAGGGGACAAATGTGAGAAGGTCTGCAGATGCTGGAAATCCAGAGCAACACACACAAAATGTTGGAGGAACTCAGCAGGCCAGGAAGCATCTATAGAAAAGAGTAAATAGTCAATGTTTCATCAGGACTGGAAAGGAAGGGGAGAAGCCATCTTCCCACCACCTCCCTCTGGTGCTCCTCTCCCTTCCCTTCCTTCCATGGTCTGTCCTCCCCTATCAGATTCCCCCTTCTCCAGCGCTTCACTAATCAACTTCCCGGCTCTTTACTTCACCCCCTCCCCCTCTCCAGGTTTCACCTCTCACCTACTCACCTTCCTCCCCTCCACCCCCCCACCCCCAATTTCTTAATCTGACTTGTCCCCTTCCTTTTCAGTCCTGGTGAAGGGTCTCGGCCCAAAAGATCAACGGTTCACTCTTTTGCCCAGATGCCGCCCGACCGGCTGAGCTCCCCCAGCATTTTGTTTGTGTTGCGTTAGATCAGGAGATGGTTGAAAGCCTTGGAGGAGTTTAATCCTCCACTCTCATGTTTCCTGGGAATGTTGTTTCATATTCTGAGAGGAGATGAACTGTTTCAGGTTTAAAAAAGAGCATTGGTGAGAACACATTTTAAATCAGGGGTCCATGGACCCCTTGGTTAATGGTAAAATTACAAGGCGTTAAAAAAAAGGTTGGGAACCCATGCTTTAAAAGATTTTTAAAAAATCTTTGTTTGTCACATGTACATTGAATCAGACAGTGAAATGTGGTGTTTGCATCAATGACCAACACAATTTGAGCCTGCGCTGAGGCCCACAAGTGTCAGGGTTGCATGCTCACTACCTGGAATGTGGGAGGAAACCCGAGCACCTGGAAGAAACCCATATGGTCATGGGGAGAACGTAGTAGCTCCTTCCATTCCATGCCGGGAATTGAACCCCTATCAGTGGCGCTGTAAATCATTGCACTAAGCACTACACGACTGTGTCACCCACTTGGAATGGTGTGATCAATCGTCTGATCAAAGGGTGGGGTGTTCATACATTGCAAGCAGTTCAGAGAAGGCCTAAAACAGAAGGCCCCAACCTGGGGCCCATGGACCCCTTGCTTAATAAGACCATAAGATGTAGGAGCAGAATTAGGCCACTTTGGCCCATCGAGTCTGCTCATGGCTGATCCACTTCCCTCTCAGCCCCAGCCTCCTGCCTTCTCCCCGTATCCCTTCATATCCTGACTAATCAAGAATCTATCAACCTGTGCCTTAAATGTACCCAATGATTTGGCCTCCACAGCCGCCTATGACAATGAATTCCGCAGATTCACCAGTCTTTGGCTTAAGGAGTTTCCACATCTCCAATCTAAAAGGCCTCCATTCTGAGGCTATTTCCTCTGGTCTTGGATTCCCCCACTATAGGAAACATCTTCTGTCCACATCCATTCTATTGAGGCCTTTCACTGTTTGATAGGTTTCAATGAGGTCACCCCTCACTCTTCTGAGTTCCAGTGAGTAGAGGCCCAGGGTTATCAGATGCTCTTCATATGACAAGCCTTCAATCCTGGAATCATATTTGTGAACCTCCTGTCTTCATGTATTGGTCCATGACATGAAAAAGGTTGGGATCCCCTGGACTAAAATATTGATGCATGGCCTTGACCCAAACAGTCAACTGTTCCTTTCCCCCTCAGATATTGCTTGACTGTGAATTTCTTCCCCAGGATGCTTGTTGTTCTAAAAGACTGATACATTGAGCTAGTGGGTTGTCTGAGAAGGAAAGTTTGGAGGGAGAAGATTTTATCCAGTGGAGTTGCAAAGGGTGAGGAGATAACCCAGCAAATGAGCAGGATCCTGGCCAAGGTAGAGGAGCATGAAGGGTTAAAAGGGGGATAAGAGATGCAGCGGCCAATATCCCAACCACAGGATGGATCTGGAGAGGACAAACCCTTTACTACTACTACTACGTCGACTCAGGCCTAGGGGGCCGACAACGGGCACGATGACAGATCTCCACTCCTCCCTCTCCCTCATCATTACGTCCATTTCATCTACACTAGCCGCGCCGCTATCTTCAAGGAGCGTGTTGACCGTAGTCTTGGGAGGGCGCCCAGGGTTCATCCTCCCATGCTTGGGCTCCCATGTGATGACTAGGCTGGCAGGTAGCTCAGGGTTGCAGTCTTCTCGCCTCGATTTCAGTGGTGAGCATCGGTAGGTTGTCATAGAGCTTGACGTTCCTCATGTGCTGTTGCCAACATGTCGGGTCAAGACCTTGCCTCGCTACCGGTACCACATAGCCCAATACTACCTGTCTTGGGTCGGGTTGTCGGCAACTCAACACCCCCTGGGGCACTTCGGTTAACCAGGGAGGAGGCTGTGTAGGCACCCAACAGGACTAAAAACAAAACCTGTCAAAGGGCGGATGAACTCCTTGTGAGTCATCGGCCACCTACTGTCTGTGTGAGGAGTTGTACGCCGCACAGTCTTTCATTTTCTGCTTTGTAAGGCATTAAGATGGCCTGAAGACAAACCCTTTACTGGTAGAATATAGAGGTAAGAATCACTATTTGCAAGTCAGGGATCACTCACAACATGCTGGAGGAACTCCGAAAGTCAGGCAGCTTTTTTGGAAGGGATTAAACAGCTGACGTTTCGGGTTGAGACACCTCATCAGGACACTTCAGCAGCTGCTCGGTCCGAAACATCGACTGCTTACTTTACACCCCTCCATTGACGCTGCCTGGCTTGCTGAGTTCCTCCAGCGTTTTGTGGTTGTTGCTCAAGATTTTCAGCATCTGCAGAATCTCTCGTGCTTAGCAAATAAGGTAAAGTCACTTATTCCCTTAGATGCTCACGAGTATTTGGAATTCTCTTCCTTTGAAGGCAGTGCAGTCTTTGAATATTCGTAAGGCAAAAGTAGAAGGAAAGGATAAAAATTTACTGGGGAAGTAGGAATGTGGAAAGGGGTTTACAATTAGATTGGCTATGATATTATGATGGCGCAGGCTCAAGGGAGCCTGTTCCTGCTGCTAGTTCATATGGCTGATATAAAAGGGCACTGGTCCACCCTTGGTAATGACTTTGGCATGTTAAAGGTGATATATGAATGGAAGTTGCTGTTTGAGTTTTGAGGGACAAAGAGGGTTATATAGATATTCAGAGACAGCAAGAACTTCTAAACACCCAGTATATTATAACCAAACTGGAAGACTGAAGGCATATTTACACAATGCAGACAGCAATTATTGTCTTGGAGGCTACAGCAACATGGATTGAAGTCTTCCAATCCTGTGGTCTCTGTCTCAGAGGCCGATATCAGAACACCTTTCAAGAACGTGAACCCTCATAAAGTGCCAGGCCCGACAGGTACCTGTCAGAGCATTGAAAACTGGCTGGAGTGTTCGAGGACACTTTCAACCTCCCAATGTTGTGGGCCAGAGGCTCATATCCGCTGCAGAAGGGTTTCAGTGATACGGTGCCCAAGAAGAGCAGGGTCAGTCACACCTAATGTGTTGACGTCCTTTGAGAGGTTGGTCATGGCTAGAATTAACTCCCACCTGCGCAAGGACCTGAACCCACCGTAATTTGCCTACCACCAGAACAGGTCTACAACAGACACGTCTTCTAATGGCTTTCCATTCAGCTTTGGACCAGCAATGCTACATGAGGCTACTGTTTATTAAACACAGCTCAGCATTCAGCACCATCATCCCCTCCCTACTCATCAATACGCTTCACAGCCCGGGCTTCTGCATCTCCCTCTGCAGCCGGATCCTTTGCTTCCTCCACGGGAGACCACAGTCAGTGTGCTTTGGAAATACTATCTCCTCCGTTGCCAAGCAACACCTGCAAGCCTCGAGAATGCGCGCCTGTCCCACTGCTCTGCCCTTGGCCTGGCGACTAGGCCCAGCTCAAATGCCACCCAGGAATTTGCAAATAGTACGGCCATTTTGGGCAGCGTCTCAGATGGTGACGTAGACTAGCTGGTTGAGTGGTGCCACAGCAGCAACCTTGCCCTCGCCATCAGTAAGACCAGGGAATTGATTGTAGACTTCAGGAGGGGGACGTTGGGAGAATTCACACCAGTCTGCATTGAGGGGTCAGCGGCATCAAGCTCCCAGCCATCAACGTCCCAGAAGATCTACCCTGGGCCCAATACATTGATGCAATCATGAGGAAGGTGGCTGAACCTCATTAGGAGTCTGAGGAGATTTCGTATGTCTCCAAAGACCCTAGAAAATCTCTACAGATGTACCATGGAGAACATTCTGATTGGCTGCATCGCCACCTTGTATTGAAGCTCCGATGAACAGGATTTGTAAAAAGCTGCAGAGAGTTGTAGAGTCAATCTGCTCCACCATGGGCCCTAGACTTCCCACCAGCAAGAATAGCTTCAAAAGGTGATGCCTCGAGAATGTGGCATCCATCATTAAAGACCACTATCACCCTGGACAAGCTCTCTTCTCATTGCTGCCATTTCAGCCCTGGGAAAAAAGCCTCTGACTATCCACGTGATCAATGCCTCTCATCATCTTGTACTCCTCTATCAGGTCACCTCTCAATCTCCATCGCTCCAAGGAGAAAAGGCCGAGTTCACTCAACCTGTTGTCGTAAGGCATAAGGAGAGGGTACAGGAGCCTGAAGACACACACTCAATGTTTTAGGAACAGCTTCTTCCCCTCTGCCTTTAGGGTTCTGATCAGTCCATGAACCCATGAACACTACTTCACTATTTTGCTCTCTTTTCGCATGATTTATTTATCTTTTCCATATTTTTCATTGTAACTTATAGTAATGTTTATGTATTGCACTGTACTGTTACTTTTACACTTTTACAAGGACGTTGCCTGGATTGGGGAGCATTCCTTATGACAACAGGTTGAGTGAACTCGGCCTTTTCTCCTTGGAGCGATGAGAGGTGACCTGATAGAGGTGTACAAGATGATGGGAGGCATTGATCGTGTGGATAGTCAGAGGCTTTTTCCCAGGGCTGAAATGGCTAACACCAGAGGGCACAGTTTTAAGGTGCTTGGAAGTAGGTACAGAGGAGATGTCAGGGGTAAGTTTTTTACACAGAGGGTGGTGGATGTGTGGAATGGGCTACCGGTGAGGCAGATACAATAGGGTTTTTTAAGAGACTCCTGGATAGGGACATGGACCTTAGAAAAATAGAGGCCTATGGGTAACCCTGGGTAATTTCTAAAGTAAGTGTGTCTTCAACACAGCATTGTGGGCCGAAGGGCCTGTATTGTGCTGTAGGTTTTCTATGTTTCTGTGTACTGTTGCCACAAAACAACAAATTTCATGTCAGTGATAATAAACCTGATTTTGATGCGGTCATTTGACCACTGATAAAACATCCGTTTTGTTACTTCTCATCCTTCCCCCTGCAGCCCTTGAGTCAGAGGGATTAGCTCAGAGCTGCGCTGGGGAAGTTTTCTTAAGCAGCATTGCGACGCCCGCAGCCACGTTTGTCATTGCTTCGGAATTCTGTACCAGCTGGCAGAACCACAAGTTCTCACTCATGGTACCTCAAGCAGTTTGGGCATAACCAGGCCATTCGGCCCATCGATTCTGCGTCACCATTACATATCGGCTGCTCCGTTTCCCTCTCAACCCCATTCACCTACCTTCTCCCCGTAACCTTAGACGCCCTGATTAATCAAGAACCTATCAACCTTTGCCTTAAATATATCCAATGGCATGGCCTGCGCAGCTGTCTGTGGCAATGAATTCCACAGATACGGCACCCTCTGCCTAAAGAATTTTTTCCTCATCTCTGTTCTAAATAGACAGTTCTCTATTCTGAGGTTGTGCCCTCTGGTCCTAGACTCTTTCACCATAGGAAGCATCTCCTCCACACCTGCTCTATCTTGGTCTTTCAATATCCGATAGGTTACAACGAGATTTCCCCCTCATTCTTCTAAACTTCAGTGAGGACAGGCCCAGAGCCATCAAATGCTCCTCATTCTTTAACCCCTTCACTCGCAGAATCATTCTCGCGAACCTCTGGATTTTCTTCAATGCCTGCATATCTTTTCTTAGATAAGGGGTCCAAAACTGCAGTAGCAGTCTGATCAAAACCTTAAACAGCATCAACATCACATCCTTGTCTTTAGGTTCTACTCCTCTTGAAATGAATGCTAACATTGCATTTGCCTTCCTCACTGCTGACTCAACCTGCAAGTTGACCTTTGGGGAGTCCAGAACAGGGACTCCCAAGTCCCGTTGCACCTCTGATTCTTGAATTTTCTCCCCATTTAGAAACTATTCAATGCCTTTATCCTTTCTACCAAAGAGTATGACCATGCACTTCCCTGCACAATATTCCATCTGCCACTTCTTTGCCCATTCTCCCAATGTCTTAAGTCCTGCAGACCCCCTGCTTCCTCAACATTACCTCGCCTGCCACCTATCTTCGTATCATCTGCGGGCCTGGCAACAAAGTCATCAGTTCCTTCATTGAAATCATTGACATACAATGTGAGAAGAAGCGGTCCCAACACCAACCCCTGCGGAACCCCACTAGTCACCGGTGCACCATCAGAAAAGGCCCCCCTCATTCCCACACTTTGCCTCCTGCCACTTGGCCAATCTTCTATCCATACTAGTATCTTTCCTGCAATACTTTGGGCTCTTATCTTGTTAAACAGCCTCATGTCAGAGCATGAAGGGAAATAGGAAAAAGCAGGATATTAGGGCTGAGAGGGAAAATGGATCAGCCATGATGAAATGGCAGAGTAGACTCAGTGGGCCAAATGGCCTAAATCTGCTCGTATATCTTATTGTCTTATTATGACACACCTACCTTACTACAGGCCCCATTATTACAGGTCTGCCTTTCTACATACCTCATTATTACAGAACGACCTTACCACAGGCCCCTTTATTACAGGCCTGCCTCTCTACAGGCCCCATTATTACACGACTACCTTACTACAGGCCCCATTATTACATTACCTTACTATAGACCCCTCTCATTGAGGCGTCGAGGGAGCAAGCCCATGACCGACTCAATTGCTTCCCTCTCAAAGAGGTGTCGAGGGACTGAGCCTGTGTTTGACTCCATTGCTTCCCTCTCATTGAGGCGTTGAGGGAGCGAGTCCATGTTTGACTCCATTGCTTCCCTCTCATTGAGGCATCGAGGGAGCGAGCCCATGTTTGACTCCATTGCTTCCCTCTCATTGAGGCGTTGAGGGAGAGAGCCCATGACCGACTCCATTGCTTCCCTCTCATTGAGGTGTTGAGGGAGCGAGCCCATGTTTGACTCCATTGCTTCCCTCTCATTGAGGCGTTGAGGGAGCAAGTCCATGTTTGACTCCATTGCTTCCCTCTCATTGAGGTGTTGAGGGAGCGAGGCCATGACCAACTCCATTGCTTCCCTCTCATTGAGGTGATGAGGGTGCAATATCTTGATCAACTCCATTGCTTCTCTCCCATTGAGGCATTGAGCAAATTTGAAGTCGACGGGGATAAGATCGGAGGACGGGAGGGCGTTCAACATCAGCCACCTTCTTTGGACCATTCTTCCTCTCCCTCTCGCTAGCTGCAGTAGGAGGAAACTGCAGGAGTCTTGGAATCCACATTGCCAGGGATTGATGTGCGAGGCTGTGCACTTCTTGTGGGGGACTTATAGGTCATTGTTGCCTGTATTCCTGGATTCTTGTCACTCTTTTTTATCCCCCCCACCCCGTCCCTGGCACTCCTTCGCTTCCACCTGTCCCACACCCCTCCCGCAGCGCTCCACCCTCACTATTCCCGGCGCCTTTTCTCCCACCATATTTACAAGCTCACTCTCCGCTCCGCGTTGGCAAGTGAGTTTTTCACTGGTTCTTTCCTGTTGCTGTCTGGCATGTTGGGGGTTGGGGGTTTGATGCTCCTTGTTGCTGTTTACCCCTGTGGGTGATCAGTTAGCTTTTGTGCGAGGGAGGGATTTTTGGGGGGTTTGGTGTTTGACGTTCCAGCTGCCATTTTCCGTGTGGAACGATCTTCAGTTTTTGTGTGAGGGAGGGTGTTGGGGGTCTGGGGTTTGTGAGTTATTGTTTCTTTTTTTTGCGCGGGAGGGTGGTTGGTTAATGTCTTTCTTTCAACGATTCCATGGTATTCTTTGTTTCGTGGCTAAATGGAGAAGGCGAGTCTCTGAGTTGTATACTGCACACATACTTTGATAATAAATGAACCTTTGAACCTTTTTTACACAGCTGTGCAAATGTCTTAGGCACCCTAGCTATATGAATATGTACCTAGGACATCTGCACGGTGCTGTATGCTGCCTTATTATCTACAGTACCTAAAGCTCTTACATCTTTAAAATTAATATCCAGTTTACTTACGGGCAACGTTGCTCTGCATTGATTGCAGTTCGATTCAGTCATCTGTAATGCATCGATAATAGCCTCTCACATGGCAACAGCAAATTGCAAGTCAATAAGGAAATACTGAAGTCGATTTGGCAGTCAAATGTAGTGTTTTTAAGCTCAGGGCTTGCAATGTTTCGCTGCTTGATTATGTTTACATTCTTATAATCTGTTTGCCTCCCATAAATGACAATAGAATTGCTCACTGTCGAGGATTTTTTATCTCTAATATTTCCTCTGAACCACCAGCCTCAGTCCTACACTCTAGCTGTTGCCGTTAGCCCAATGCTCCTGTTGTGTCTGTGCACAACCACATTTATATTAAATAAAAGCATGCACGTGGGAGATGACTCTAACTGGTGTATTCACATTGCAGCGAGACAGAGAGGGAGAATAATGTGCATGCATAAAAAACAGCACATGAGCAGATAACAGATCAATACGTAGTGCTAAGACCATAAGACATAGGAGCAGAATTAGGCCATCTGGCCCATCGAGTCTGCTCCGCCATTCAATCATGGCTGATCCTTTTTCTCTATCTCCTCCTCAATCCCAGTTTCCGACCTTCTCCCCGTAACCTTTGATGCCATGTCCAATCAAGAACCTATCAATCTCTGCCTTAAATACATCCAGTGACCTGGCCTCCACAGCTGCCCAGGGCAACATGTTCCACAAATTCACCACCCTTTGGCTAAAGAAATTTCTCTGAATCTCTGTTTTGAAAGGGCGCCCCTCTACCCTGAGGCTGTGCCTTCTTGTCCTAGACTCTCCCATCATGGGAAACATCCTTTCCACATCTACTCTGTCAAGGCCTTTCAGCATTCGAAAGTTTTCAATGAGCTCCCCCCCACATCTTGTCACCTCTCAACCCAGGCCTGTATATTATCCAGATGGGGGGGGGGGGGGGGTGTGTGTGTGTGTGTGGATCCATACATTACAGCTCCAGTTTGGATGCGGAATTAGATTCATTTATTTACAACAAAGCATACAGTGAACAGCGCCGTTTGCGCTACAATCAACTCATCCTCTGGACCCACTGACCACTTTCACAGAGTTACAGAGACGTCAAAAAGTACAGCACAGAAACAGGCCCTTTGGCCCATCTAGTCCCTTCGACCTCCATCTGGACCTTGACCATGGGGATCACTAGTCTTCATCTCCAGCACCTGCCAACCTAACCCTTGGTATCACTGGCCTCCTACTGTAGAGCAATTGGACCTGGGCTCCAATTCCCGGCACCTACCCCAACTCTTCATTTATTGCCCCTGACATCTAACTCCCCCTCATCCCTGTCCCCAGACACTAACCTGATCCCTGACTCCCCAGAAGCATCCCTACAAACCAGAAACACAACCAAATCCAAGTTACGACCTCGACAAATATTGCAAACCGCCGCCATTTTGACTGAACAGCAGCAGAAGGAAAAATGATAACAGAAACTCTAGGCCAGGCCTGGGTGGTGAGATGGAGATGCATCTCTACCAAAGGAGGTGGAAGGTGCTCCTTCTCTCCACTAGCCTACAGGCCACCCTTGGGCAAGGGGTAGCTCCTGCTTAGCTCCCAATCAGGGTCACGTGAAGCCGTGGGAGCAGGTGGTGGATGGTCGTATGAGCAGCCGATGCAGATCACAAGCCCTGGTTATGCGACCATTGACGCCAGGCAGACAATCTCTGAAGAGTATTGATAATGGCTGGGGTCGCCCACCTTGTAAAGACATTGCCCAGAAGAAGGCAATGGCAAACCACTTATAACCATATAACCATATAACAATCACAGCACGGAAACAGGCCATCTCGGCCCTCCTAGTCCTTGCTGAACTCTTAATCTCACCTAGTCCCACCTACCCGCACTCAGCCCATAACCCTCCACTCCTTTCCTGTCCATGTACCTATCCAATTTTACCTTAAATGACACAACTGAACTGGCCTCTACTACTTCTACAGGAAGCTCATTCCACACAGCTATCATTCTCTGAGTAAAGAAATACCCCCTCGTGTTTCCCTTAAACTTTTGCCCCCTAACTCTCAAATCTTGTCCTCTCATTTGAATCTCCCCTACTCTCAATGGAAACAGCCTATTCACGTCAACTCTGTCTATCCCTCTCAAAATTTTAAATACCTCGATCAAATCCCCCCTCAACCTTCTACACTCCAATGAATAGAGACCTAACTTGTTCAACCTTTCTCTGTAACTTCAGTGCTGAAACCCAGGTAACATCCTAGTAAATCATCTCTGCACTCTCTCTAATTTATTGATATCTTTCCTATAATTCGGTGACCAGAACTGTACACAATATTCCAAATTTGGCCTTACCAATGCCTTGTACAATTTTAACATTACATCCCAACTTCTGTACTCAATGCTCTGATTTATAAAGGCCAGCGTTCCAAAAGCCTTCTTCACCACCCTATCTACATGAGACTCCACCTTCAGGGAACTATGCACTGTTATTCCCAGATCTCTCTGCTCTACTGCATTCCTCAATGCCCTACCATTTACCCTGTATGTTCTATTTGGATTATTCCTGCCAAAATGTAGAACCTCGCACTTCTCAGCATTAAACTCCATTTGCCAATGTTCAGCCCATTCTTCTAACCGGCATAAATCTCCCTGCAAGCTTTGAAAACCCATCTCATTATCCACAACACCTCCTACCTTAGTATCATCGGCATACTTACTAATCCAATTTACCACCCCATCATCCAGATCATTTATGTATATTACGAATAACATTGGGCCCAAAACAGATCCCTGAGGCACCCCGCTAGTCACCAGCCTCCATCCCGATAAACAATTATCCACCATAACTCTCTGGCATCTCCCATCTAGCCACTGTTGAATCCATTTTATTACTCCAGCATTAATACCTAACGACTGAACCTTCTTAACTAACCTTCCATGTGGAACTTTGTCAAAGGCCTTGCTGAGGTCCATATAGACTACATCCACTACCTTACCCTCATCAACATTCCTCGTAACTTCTTCAAAAAATTCAATAAGGTTTGTCAAACATGACCTTCCATGCACAAATCCATGCTGGCTACTCCTAATCAGATCCTGTCTATCCAGATAATTATAAATACTATCTCTAAGAATACTTTCCATAGAAAAATGTAGAAAAATTTTCCAAGAACAATCATGGTCATAAAAAAACCATGATCTCCCATGTCATATGACACAGCACATAATGATGATGTCATATGATACGGTGCATAACGATGATGTCATATGACACAGCAGATAATGATGATGACCTGCTCAGGCAGGAAGAGTTGCAAAAGTACCAGGTAGTAAGATGCCAGAGTTGTTCGAGGCTTGGACAATCGATCTGGACGCTAGATGTCAGCTGAGGCGCTTCAAATTACCAAATAAATCCGAAAATCAACATCCAGTGACAGTGAAAGTGGCCACTGAAAATCAAAAAGCTAGAAATCTGAAATTAAAGCAAAAAATGCCCGAAACACCCAGCAGGTCAGGCAGTATCCGTGGGGAGAGAAATAACATTGACATTTCAGGCCAATGAATTGTTTTATTGCCAAGAAACTGCTGGCCTGTTACCAAAAACCATCTTTGTTGACTGATTCCTTTCAGGGAACTTTCTGTCTGTCACGCTGCTGGTGTTTGGGGCAGCAATGAAGTTCCTCCATCTCTATCTGCCCTTGGCCACTCAAGTCTGGAAGGATTCTTCACTGCTGTTTCCATAGCAATTTTGTTTTACCTGTCAGGATTGTTGACCCTGAGCTAAACCCCAGAGCCTGGAGGACCGATGGGCCAGTCTTGGCCTGTCCTCTACCCTTTGACCTGCTTGGCATGGGTGACCTTACCAAACCATAAAGCCCTGACTCCCGCCAAAGTGGCTCTCCGGGTCACTGAGGCACACAAGCCTCCAAACCCTACGACAAGGCTGTGGCCCTCTTGGAGGTCTTCCAAAGAAGGAAATGAGTATTTCCTGCTTAGATCATGGAACATGGAGCATGGAGCAAGCTCTTTAGCCCACGACATCTGTGACAAACTAAACCAAACCTCTTTTCTCTGCATAGGATCCATATCACTCCATTTCCAGAATCTACCTAAAAGCCTCTTAATCTCAACTTTGACTTTGAATTAAATGCTACCATTGCATCAGCTTACACCAGCCCCTTTGTTCTGTGTGCTTGGAGCAAGAAAGGTAACGGAGGCCCAATCGATTCACCGCATGAACAATCAGCCACATATGCACTCGCCACATTCCCACATTTGATCAAAACCAGCTTGCTCCAGGCACCTAATACTCTCTGTGTAGCAAAAAATACTTGCCCCACTGTTACCAGAATCGCCCTTTGTAATATTGATCAGTGAGGCTCAGAGAATCTGTATTTACTGACAGGTACTTTCATAGTCTTAACTAAAAAACATGTGTACCCTACTGGAATCCCTGATCCTCCATGAAGTCAGTGAAGAGAAAAGGTATTACCTGAGGAAGCAGTCTATGCTGGCCAAGTTTTTCCTCATAGTCCCAATCGCTACGCGTCTGACGGGTCCTCCTTATCCACGATGGTTGGTCTCTGGTTGCTGGAGAGTTATCATAGAACCATAGAACACTACAGCACAGAAATAGGCCTTTTGGCCCTTCTTGGCTGTGCTGAACCATTTTTCTGCCTAGTCCCTCTGACCTGCACCCGGCCCATATCCCTCCATACACCTCTCATCCATGTACCTGTCCAAGTTTTTCTTAAATGTTAAAAGTGAGCCCGCATTTACCACTTCATCTGGCAGCTCATTCCACACTCCCACCACTCTCTGTGTGAAGAAGCTCACCCTAATGTTCCCTTTAAACTTTTCCCCCTTCACCCTTGACCCATGACCCATGTCCTCTGATTTTTTTCTCCCCTAGCCTCAGTGGAAAAAGCCTGCTTGCATTCACTCTATCTATACCCATCATAATTTTATATACCTCTATCAAGTCTGTCATTCTTCTACTCTCCAGGGAATAAAGTACTAACTTATTCAACCTTTCTCGGTAACTTAGTTTCTCAAGCCCCTGCGTATTTGGAGCTCCCAACTCTTATAGTCTTCCTCATCAATTCAACTGCTGGATCTTCATCCCATTGGCTCAAGGTCATCTCACCTCTCTGGGTCGGCCTTCTTACTGGCCCTTACACAGGGGTACAACCAACATTGTTTCATGGTTCTGCCCACCCCAGCCTTTCAACATCTGACTGGTCCAATTCAGTTAAATCAGCCAACCCGGACAGGCTCTACTGAGATGACAGATTGCTTCTTTGGTAGGTCTGACATTTTACAAAATAGGTAGCTGCTCCTCCGAGGATGGTCTCAGATTTAGCAGGTCATTTCCTAACGTTCCTTGTGTCTACATTCAATTGCGCTGATTAGATTATCCCAGAGCAGGAAGTCCACAAAATGCGAGAAAACAAAGTCAACTGGTTTGTCCACTTCTCCTGTCCTTGACTAGACTGTACTTTCTTCTGGCCAAAACCCACACATTTTACCTTTCCCCTTCTCACCTTAAATGTTCATCTTCTCAAAATTGACATCTCTACCTGGGAAAAATAGATTTTGACTGTCTATGCCCCTCGCAAGTTTGCAAACTTCTTTCCGGTCTCTCATCATCCTCTGACGCTCCCGATGAAAGGACCCAAGTGTGAACCAGCCTCCCCTTGTAGTTCATGCCCTGTGATCCTGGTTAAATCTCTTCTGTACCCTTTCAAGTTCAGATCTGATTCTCACATGCACATAGAGTGATAGGCTTCATTTGTGTTCACAACCAACGCACCCATGATTGTGCTGGGGGCAGGCCGCAAAGTGTGGTCGCACATTCCGGCGCCAACATAGCACGCCTACTGCGTTCAGCGCAAACAATGCTCACACACAACGCAGAGTGACACAAACAGAAACGGCAATAGCAGCAAGGACAGCAAGACAACAAGAAAAGAAGTCCCTTTCCTACCCCTTTCACACACAGACAATCTTCCAAAACCTATGGTGGGGCTCTGAGACTTCAGTCCTTGGCCTCTGGGCTCTCCAACTTGCAGACATAAGACTGTTCTTTCTTGAATCGCAGGACTCCACAGCGAGTGGTGCGGACAGCCCTGCACATCTGTAGATGTGAACTTCCCACTGTTCAGGACATTTACAGAGACAGGTGCGTAAAAAGGGCCGAAGGATCATTGGGGACTTGAGTTACCCCAACCACAAACTGTTCCAGCTGCTACCATCCGGGAAACGGTACCGCAGCAGAAAAGCCAGGACCAACAGGCTCCAGGACAGCTTCTTCCACCAGGCCATCAGGCTGAGTAATTCATGTTGATACAGTGGTACTTCTATGTTATATTGACTGTTTATTGTACATACTATTTATTACAAATTTCTATAAATTGCACATTGCACATTTAGATGGAGTTGTAACGTGAAGATTTTTACTCCTCGTGAAGGATGTAAGTAATAAAGTCAATTAAATTCAATTCAGTTCAATTCAATACAATTCCAACCACCAGACTCTGGCCCAGATTCACAGACCCGACCTTCAGACATCTACCTTTAGACTCACCGACCCCCCCCCACACACTGGCATTGAATAAAAAGAAGTGGCAACAGTAGGGGTGGATCAATGTGTCCGAGTTTCAAGATGTGGGCTATTGCTGTGCTCAGTGCAAGTAAGTGAAGATGAATTTAAACCTGCGCTGTGTGATAATTCCAGAATGTTTAGATCGGTGACTTAGGAAGGATATGCTGGCTTTGGAGGCGGTGCAGAGGAGGTTCACCAGGTTGATTCCAGAGATGAGAGGGTTAGACTATGAGGAGAGATTGAGTCGCCTGGGACTGTACTCACTGGAATTCAGAAGAATGAGAGGAGGTCTTATAAAAACTTAAAATTATGAAAGGGATAGATAAGATAGAGGCAGGAAGGTTATTTCCATTGGTAGGTGAGGCTAGGACAAGGGGACATAGCCTCAAGATTCAGGGGAGTAGATTTAGGACGGAGTTGAGGAGGCACTGCTTTTCCCAGAGAGTGGTGAATCTGTGGAATTCTCTGCCCAATGAAGCAGTGGAGGCTACCTCAGTAAATATATTTAAGACAAAGTTGGATAGATGTTTGCATAGTAGGGGGATTAAGGTTTATGGGGAAAAGGCAGGTTGGTGGAGATGTGTCCATGGCCAGATCAGCCATGATCTCATTGAATGGCGGAGCAAGCTCGACGGGCCAGATGGCCGACTCCTGCTTCTATTTCTTATGTTCTTATGTCTACTACTCTGACCGTGACTTGCGAATCACAAAATGGAATCCTTTGTTCTATTATTAAAGAGCATAAAGCAGCAACACTCCGAGTTATTAATATCGCTGTGGGATCACTGGAGTGAGCTCGCACTGTCGGCTAACCGGCAAGGGCTGGCAGTGTGGAGAAGCAAAACCGTTTCAAGTAAAAATACCCTCTGAGAATTGGGATGTTAAGTGCTTGTAAACTACTTGTGGTTACTTGTAAAAACAATTTATCAGCTAATGGAGCCGTCACTTAGAAGTTTTGTTTATTGCGATACAGCGTAGAATAAGCCCTTCCGGCTCTTCAAACCATGCTGGCCATCAATCGTCATGGACAATTTACAATCACCAATTAACCTACCAATTAACTGTGGACTATGGGCCAAGTCACCCAGCAATCCCCCAATTTAATCTGAGCCTAAATCACGGGACAATTTACAATGACCAACCGGTCATTGTACTGTGGAAGAAAACCAGAGGAAACCCATTTGGTCACGGGGAGAACGTACAAACTCCAGGCAGCCTCGGGAATTGAACCCGGGGTCGCCTGCACTGTAAACCGCTGTGCTACCCACTACGCCACCACACCGCTCGACATAGCGGCTAGCGTAAAAGCTTTAGCACTTGCAATCGGAGTTCAATTGCCTGTAAGGGTGTGGTCACATGAGTGTAATTGACCGGCACAGGCACATTGGCCTAGAAGGACCTGTTACCGTACTGTGCCTTTAAATTAAAAAAAATAATCAATAAAATTCAATAAGAAGAATAAACACCTATAGATTCTTCTTGTAGAGTTTCTACGTAGTCACAGGGAAGAACATACAATCTCCTCACAGGCAATGGCGGGAATTGAACCCAGATCGCTGGCACTCTGAAAAATTGTGCTGACCTCTACGCTACCGTGCCCTGCCCATGGACTGGGATTGAATTAAAGTAACTGACAGGAATTCTGCGGTAAATGTCTCAAACTCCTCAATGCACTTATTGATCCCCCTCCCCGTGTCTCCACAAGTGTTTTCGGTGCTTAATGGAATTGCCTTTTCATTCCGTAGGACCGAGACTTCGTCATGACCTTCAACACGTCTCTGCACCGCTCGTGGTGGATGGAGAATGGACCAGGCTGTGTCGTGACCCCAGTGACCCCGGCTGACCAGACCCCCCAGGACCATCACGTCATCACGGTGACAGGGTGCCTGCTCGACTACCAGTACATCGAAGTCTCCAGCAGTTCCTTACAGATCTTCCTCGCAGTAAGTGCAGGCCTCGGCCCCGCTCGCGAGGGACGTTCCGAGCAGCGAATTTGTGCCGGGCACGAACACCACAAATTTAGCTTCTTAGGTTTGAGAAAATGATTCCGGGATTGAAAGGCATGTCGCATGGGGAGCGCTTGGGCCTGTACTCACTGGAATTCAGAAGAATGAGGTGGGGGTGACTTCTTTGAAACCTATCGAATGCTGAAAGGCCTCGATAGAGTAGACATGGAGAGGATGATTTCTATGGTGGGAGAGTCTAAGACCAGAGGACACAAGGGGGCACGCTTTTAGGAAGGAGATGAAAAGGAATTTCTCAGCCAGAAAGTGGTGAATCTGTGGAATTTGTTGCCACAGGCAGCTGAGGAGGCCCGGTTATCAGGCATATTGAAGGCAGAAGTTGATAGATTCTTGACTAGTCTGGGTATGAAGGGATACGGGGGAAGGCAGGAGACGGCCCTCTCCAATCCGTCGAATTCCTCAAGCGACACGCACAAACTGCTGGAGGAGCTCAGCTGGTCAGGCAGTGCCC
This sequence comes from Hypanus sabinus, assembly GCF_030144855.1. NCBI lineage: Eukaryota > Metazoa > Chordata > Chondrichthyes > Myliobatiformes > Dasyatidae > Hypanus > Hypanus sabinus. The sequence goes on along the minus strand of NC_082729.1, from coordinate 15,427,960 downwards.
GCGGAGGGGAATTAAACGGCCGACGTTCCGGGCCGAGACCCTTCACCCAGACCCTTGCCCAGGATTTCCAGCGTGCTAACTCCGCCACTGCCGTGCTTGCCCGCGAAGGTCCCGACGCCCTGCGCGCTGAGCTTCACACTGTGGAGTGGAGGTTGCCGATGCGTGGCCGCGCCTCGTTGCGAAGGGGCAAGGGTGGCTCAAGGTCGCCTGCGCCCCGGCTCTGATGCAGGGGAATTGGTGCTTGCGTGTCAACATAAGAAACTGAGTTACAGAGAAAGGTTGAATAGGTTAGGACAGGGGTCGGCAACCCGCGGCTCTGGAGCCGCATGCGTATCTTTCATCTCTGTGCTGCGGCTCCCCGTGGTTTGTTAGTTTTTGAAATGTAATTCGAAATTTGAAGATTATGGTGATCTTGTACAATCTAAAAACGTTGTGGAGACCCCATTTCCTGGCACATCCGAACCGGCTCACAATTAGCCACCGTTCCGGCTAAGGGAGATAGCCTTCGGGGGTTTGTGAGTACGTGTCTTTTGGAGCATCCGCGCCCACGGGGACGGGTTGAGGGAGGCTTTAAAGCAAGGCTGTTTAGTTCGAATAAAGTTACCTTTGATTGCAGTGTCTTTATTTTAGCTCTGCATGTAGCACCCTTTGACTGCAGTGTCTTTATTTTAGCGCTGTGTGTAGCACACCGCTACAACATGTTTTTTTATCGCTATTAATATACGTCGCCACTGCCAATGCCTGACACCCGCCAGTGCGCGCTTTCTTTTAATTCTTTGATCCAAGGTAGGCTAACTATGGAGTAACCTTCAACCCAACGTCTTTTTTTCGGAGTTCAAAATGTTTTTGTTGCATGCAGAAATGTAATTTTGTTTTCCCTGCATCAATTTCATAAATGCAACACATTATAGTTTGTTTATACATAGCATAAAGGCAAAAAAAAACATTGTATGCAGTGTTATTTCATTTTAAATGTCAAATGGGTTTTGTGGCTCCCAGTGTTTTCGTTTCTGTGGGAAATGGGTCCATATTGGCTCTTTCAGTGGTAAACGTTGCCGACCCCTGGGTTAGGACTTTATTCCCTGGAGCGTAGAAGAATGAGGGAAGACTTGATAGGGATATATAAAATTATTATGGGTATAGATAGAGTGAATGCAAGCAGGCTTTTTCCACTGAGGCTAGGGGAGAAAAAAATCAGAGGACATGGGTTAAGGGTGAAGGGGGAAAAGTTTAAAGGGAACATTAGAGGGAGCTTCTTCACACAGAGAGTGGTGGGAGTGTGGAATGAGCTTCCAGATGAAGTGGTAAATGCGGACTCACTTTTAACATTTAAGAAAAACTTGGACAGGTACATGGATGAGAGGTGTATGGAGGGATATGGTCCAGGTGCAGGTCAGTGGGATTAGGCAGAAAAAATGGTTTGGCACAGCCAAGAAGGGCCAAAACACCTGTTTCTGTGTTGTAATGTTCTATGGTTCTATGGTTCTAACAGGCACACGCCGTAGAGTCGTACGGTATGGAAGCCCTTCAGCCCGACTGGGATTCACATTCAATCCTGTCCCATTTGCCTGGTTTTGGACCATATCCCTCTAAATGTTTTTTTCTGCCGTGGACCCCGGGTTGGGAACCCCTGCTCTAAACCTTTCATATTCAAGTACCAACTGGCATTTTGCTAATGTACTAGCCTCGACCACTCCCTCCGGCAGCTCATTCCACATGCGGGCCACCTTCCATGTGAAAACTTATCCCCTCCGGTTCCTAGTAAATTTCTCCCCTCTCACTTTAAACCTCTGCCTTCTCATAGTTGGTTCCCCAGCCTTGGGGACAAGACCGTGTGTATGCCTTCATAATTGTACATCTCAGATCACTCCTTGTTCACCCACGTTCCAATAGAATGTAGCCCTGACCTGCTCAACCTCACCCCATTACGGAGATCCCTGAGTTTCAGTAACATCCTCAGAGATTCCCTCTGCGATCTTTCCAGATTAATGGCATCTTTTCTCATAGAAACATAGAAAATAGCTGCAGGAGTAGGTCATTCGGCCCTTCGAGCCTGCACCGCCATTCATCCTGATAGGCTGATCATCCAACTCAGAACCCTGTACCTGCTTTCTCTCCATACCCCCTGATCCCTTTAGCCTCAAGGGCCATATCTAACTTCGTCTTAAATATAGCCAATGAACCGGCCTCAACTGTTCCCTGTGGCAGAGAATTCTCCAGGTTCACCACTCTCTGTGTGAAGAGAATTCCACAGATTCACCACTCTCTGTGTGAATCAAGAGGTCCCAGCTGGAGACCACAGACCCCTTGCATAATGGTATTGGCCCATGGCATAATAAAAGAGGTTGTGAGCTCCTGCTCTAGATTCTGAAGCACTTGTAGATTCTGCCCAGCACATCAATTCCTGGTGGAACTCAGCAGACCAGGCAGCATCTAGGAAAAGAGTACCGTCAACATTTTCAGGCCAAAACCCTTCGGCAAGCTTTCCAGGATCCGCGGATTTTCTCTTGTCCGTGATTGGGTTACTACACTGCCAAGCTTCTTCCAGGGATGCCCACCCTGAAGAAGTTTAAACCTTCCCGTCGACAGGAGTTCAGGGAAACCCTCTCTCACTGCTCCCTCTCGGCGACCTCTGCTGCTGAGGCCTGGCGAAGGGTCTCGGCCTGAAACGTCGACTGTACTCCTCTCCATCGATGCTGCCTGGCCTGCTGAGTTCCTCCAGCAGTTTGTGTGTGCTGTTTGGATTTCCCGCATCTGCAGATTCTCTCCCCTTTGTGGTTGGAATCTTTGGGGAACTCTCCTTCAAGTGGGGGATAGGTCAGAAGAACATGTTACTGACAGCAATGTTGAGTATAAGATAAAGATTCAAGAACTCAGGCACAGGAACCCTTGTTCATTGCCTCCCTCTAGGCGTTTGTGGGGATGACTTACAGCGGACCGAAACGCTTGAGCATATAAACGTTAAGAAAGAGAATGTGCTGGAGGTTTTGAATAAGCATTAAGTTAGATAAGTCACCAGGACTGGATGAGATATACCCCAGGCTACTGTGGAAAGTGAGGGAGGAGATTGCTGAGTTCTTGTGATGATCTTTGCATAATCAATAGGGATGGGAGAGGTCCCGGAGAATTGGAGGGTTGCAAATGTTGTTCCCTTGTTCAAGAAAAGGAGTAGAGATAACCCAGGAAATTATAAACCAGTGAATCTGACTTCAGTGGTGGGCAAGTTGTTGTTGAAGATCCTGAGAGGCAGGATTTATGAGCATTTGGAGGCATAATCTGATTAGGGATAGTCATCATGGCTTTGTCAAGGACAAGTCATGCCTTACGAGCCTGATTGAATTCTTTGAGGATGTAACAAAACACATTAATGAAAGTAGAGCAGTGGAGGTAGTGTATATGGATTTCAGCATGGCATTGAATGAGGTACCCCGTACAAGGCTCCTTCATAAAATAAGGAGGCATGGGATCCAAGGAGACCTTGCTTTGTGGATCCAGAACTGGCTTGCCCAGAGAAAGCAAAGGGTGGTTATAGATGGTTCATATTCTGCATGAAGGTCAGTGACTAGTGGTGTTCTACAGGGATCTGTTCTGGGACACCTCCTTGTTGTGATTTTTATAAATGACTGGATGAAGAATTAGAAAGGTGGGTTAGTAAATTTGCTGATGGTACTAAGGTTGGGGGTGTTGTGGATAGTGTGGATTAGTGTGGAGGTTACAGCGGGACATTGATAGGATGCAAAACTGGGCTGAGAAGTAGCAGATGGACTTTAAATCAAATAAGTGTGAAGTGGTTCATTTTAGTAGGTTCAGTTTGAAAACAGAATATAATATAAATGGTAAGACCCTTGGCAGTTTGGAGGATCTGAGAGAACTTGAGGTCTGTGTCAATCGGACACTCAAAGCTGCTGCACATGTTGACAGTGTTGCTAAGAAGGCAACTGGTGTGTTAGCATTCATCAACCGTGGGTTTGAGTTCAAGAGTCATGAGGTAATGTTACACCGATATAAAGCCTTAGTTAGACCCCACTTGGAGTATTGAGTTCATTTCTGGTCACCTTACTACAGGAAAGATGTGAATATTATTGAAAAAGTGCAGAGGAGATTTAAACAGACGTTGCCTGGATTGGATCATGAGAATAGGCTGAGTGAACTCGGCCTTTTCTCCTTGGAGTGATGGAGGATGAGAGGTGACCTGATAGAGATGTATAAGATGATGAGAGGCATTGATCATGTGGATAGTCAGAGGCTTTCTCCCAGAGCTGGCATGGCTAACACGAGGGGGCACAGTTTTAAGGTGCTTGGAAATAGGTACAGAGAGGATGTCAGGGGTAGGTTTTTCATACAGAGAGTGGTGGGTGCATGGAATGCACTGCCGGCAGTGGTGGTGGACGTGGATACAATAGGGTCTTTTAAAAGCCTCTTGATAGGTACATGGAGCTCAGAAAAATAGAGGGCTATGCGGTAGGGAAACTCTGGGTGGTTTCTGGAGATACCTCATTACAGTTTCTGTAGCAGTTTTGTTTGACCAGTCAGGGTTGTCAACCGTGAGCTGAACCCCATGAACCTGGAGGACCAGTGGACCACTCTTAGTCTGGCCTGGTTGCCATGGGTAACCGTACCAAGAGCCTGACTCCAGCTCTCCGGGCCATTGAGGCACGCAAGCCTCCGAACCCAACAACAAAGTTATGGTCCTCTGGGAGGGCACTGGAAATGGACCCTCATATAATTCCCTTGTGTTTTAAATTTATTCCACCGTGTTCGCTGCCTGCCCCTCCCCCACCTTTGTGGCACCTGATTCACTGTGTAGTTCCTTGCGATTTTACACTTCATTGATTCTAAACTGTGCAATCTTTTTGAAAAGTATTTGTTAGCCATCGTTACCATGCTGAACCGATGTCAGTTTCAATAGTTTAATCAGATAATGTACTTTTTTTATACAGAGTGCATGTTAAGATTTATGAAGGGCCGAAGAAAATGTATTGTAAAATCATTTACGGATCGAGGCTTCATTAATAAGTCAGAATGTAGTCGGAAGCTCGTTCCTGTGGCATTGTGGGCACTCAAGAGAAAGCTCAGGTATTTTCTGCACCGGCTTTTTATTTCCCTGCCATATTTTTCCACCAATCATTGCAGGCGGTGGCATTCACAGGGTAACTATGGCAATGGCAAAAATTGTGAGTCACAAACGGTGTAAGGGGGCGGTGGGGGAGGCCAGTGTCCTTCAGCCTTTGTGTGCCAATTGTAAATGAAACATTAAAGTGAAAAGCGAATTAGACAGAAATAAGATTTGCAAACCATCTCTCCCCACCTGTCCATTAAGTGGAAATATGACCTTCTGCCTCAGAAATTCTGCTTCAGGTTTCATTCTGATTTACTTCTAATGAGGTGCAAATGACTGGTGATCTGCAAGGTCCGGTGTGCTGCCTATTGCACAGAGGAGACCGTAGAACCATAATACAACAGAGCTGAATTAGGCCATTTGGCCCATTGAGTCTATTCCACCCTGATCATGGCTGATTAGTTTTCACTCCCAGCTGCATTCTCATGCCCGTAACCTTTTATGTCCTTCTAATTAAGAACCTCCGCTTTAAATGTAGCCAAAGTCTTGGTCTCCACAGCCGCCCGTAGCAATGAATTTCACCGATTTGTCACCTTCTAGCTAAAGAAATCCTTCCTCATCACCGTTCTGCTCTGAGGCCTTGCCTTCTGGTCCTTGACTCTCCCACCGTTGGAAGCATCCTCTCCACATCCACTCGAGATCGGCCTTTCAAGTCTTCTGAATAATCATATTCCTGGTAGTGTTAAGATTGATAACCAGTTGGCAAGAAAACTAGAGGGAAGAAGAAGAATTTATTTTACACAATGAGTTATCACAGTGTGGAATAAAAGCACCATTTGAATAAGTGTTGAATTCATATTCAATAATAACTTCCAAAATAGTCAGATGGAGAAGAGTTTATTCATAGTTTACATTGGGAACCACTAGATTTTATTTTAGTTGGATAAATATTTAAAATATAAACCATGAGGCCATGCAGGCGAGTGTAACTATTTATAAGATCTTTCGGAGGGATGATACAGTCGTGAAATTTTCTGCCTTGGAGAGTGGTCCAGGCAAAGGCCATTGGAAGGCTTTGGCTCTCTTTGACTTAATACTTCATTTGGGTGGACAGTAGGTGAAAAATGCCCATGCCCCAAGAAGTGCTTTGGCCTCTGGTGGCCCAGTGCACGAGGGCCGAGGAAGCAAGGCCGAGGATAGAGGAAGGTGGGCTCATTCAGTTTGATGGTCCCAATTCCAAGTTGGGTTGGCTTGGATTGACCTTAACCGGACTCTGTTACATTCAGGGAGAGGTCTTTTTCACATAGGCTAACCTCAGGTGATTAAAAACACAAGAGGTTTAGCAGATGATGGAAATCTTGAGTAACACACATTATCCAACTGAGGGGTCTCCATGTGACAGATTGACTATTTGGTCCCTCCATCGATGCTGCCTGACTTGCTGTGTTCGTCCAGCATTTTGCATGTTGCTCTGGTGATCAAGATCTCATCTCTGAGTCAGGAGGATAATGACATCAAATCACACTTCACATAAGCAAATGAAAAGGAGATAGTCTACCCCCATCTGGCACAAGCTCTCCCCAGTGCAGCTTTGAGAAAATGCCGACATTTGGACGGGATGCTTAAGGTAGCCCAAATATACTCAGCCGCCACTTCATTAGGTACACCTGTACCTAATGCAAATTTGCTTGTTAATGCGAATATCTAGTCAGCCGATCACGTGGCAGTAAGTCAATGCATGAAAGCATGCAGACATGATCAAGAGGTTCAGTTGTTGTTCAGACCGAACATCAGGATGGGGAAGAAATGTGATCAAAGTGACTTAGACTGTGGAATGACTGTTGGTGCCAGACGGGGTGGTTTGAGTATCTCAGAAACTGCTGCTCTCCTGGGATTTTCACTCGCCACAGTCTCTGGAGTTTACAGAGGATGGTCCAGAAAACAAAAAAAACATCCAGTGAATGGCTGTTCTGTGGGTGAAGACGCCTGGTTAATGAGAGAGGTCAGAGGAGAATGGCCAGACTGGTTCAAGCTGACAGGAAGGAGACAATAACTCAAATAACTGCACGTTACAACAGTGGTGCGCAGAAGAGCTTCTCTGAATGTATAACATGTATAACATAACTTGAAGTGGATGGGCTACAACAGCAGAAGACCATGTACAGGCACTCAGTGGCCACCTTATTAGCTACAGGGATCCTTAACAAAGCTCCCATTGAGTGTAGATCCTGTCTGAAAAAGAGCAAAGGACTGTCTCAGGTATCCTGAACAGTATCTCCCATGAACATCAATAAATTGAATAATTAGATCATATAAACACTCATTAGGAGCAGGAGTAGGCCATTCCACCGCTCAACATATTGTAAGATTAAACCTCAATCTCAACTGGATATTTGAATAGCAGTAGGAATATAATAAAACATGAAATTAAAATAGAAACAAAATTATGAGGGGTATAGATTGAATAAGTGCCAGCAGGCTTTTTTCCACTGAGGTTAGGTAGATCTACAACCAGGTTAAGGATGAAAAGTGAAAACTTTAAGGGGAACATGAGGGGAAACTTCTTCACTCAGAGGGTGGTGAGAGTGTGGAATGAGCTGCTAGCACAAGTGGTGTATGCGAGCTCGATTTCAACGTTTGGATTGGATAGGTACATGGATGGGAGGGTTACTGAGGGCTATGGCCCCGGTGCAGGTCGATGGGAGTAGGCAGTTTGAGTGATTTGGCACAGATTAGATGGGCCAAAGGGCCTGTTTCTGTGCTGTATTTCTCTATGACTCTATAAACATTGCAGGGAAGGGAACAGATGGAGAAAATAAGGTAAATATCTGTGACAGGATGGAGAGAAAGAGAGACTGAGTATCACGAAAAGTGATGCTGTTAATTGAGAGAGTTTGTGAAACCGTGTTAATCACTGCTAAAGTGTAAAGTATAAATTGGAGAAATGGGAGAGAGGAAATGATCGCAAATGCTGCGATGGCAATAAATCTAATATAACAGAAGCCTTTAGATCTAGCCAGCAAGTCAGGATGAATATTACAGCTCGATTTTGTTTTTGATTTTCCCCCTTCTCGAATGAGTGTCCCACTTCAGACTGATAACCAAATGTGTGAGCTGATCTTGATTGACGCCTCTTCTCACGTCTTGTCTGAGCTTCAACTTTTTAACAAGGAGAGGGTCCACAGGAGGTTCATGAGAATGGTCCCGGGAATGAAGGGGTTAACATATGAAGAGCTTTGATGGCTCTGGGGCACTGCTCACTGGAGTTTAGGAGAACGAGGTTGGGGTCACATTGAAGCCTATCGAATATTAAAAGAATAAACAAGAGAAAATGTGCTGATGCTGGAAATCAAAGCAACTCACACAAAATGCTGGAGGAAGTCAGCAGGCCAGGCAGCATCTATGGAAAAGAGTATAGTCGATGTTTCGATCTGAGACCCTTCTGCAGGACTCGGTAGACTGGATGTGGAGAGGAAGTTTCCTATAGTGGGCGAGGTCCTGGACCAGAGGACACAGCTTCAGGGTACAAGAACATCCCTTTAGAACAGAGATGCAGAGGAATTTCTTTAGCCAGAGAAAATCTGGAATTCCTTGCCCTGGATGCCTATAGAGGCCAAGTTATTTCAAACGGAGTTTGATAGATTCTTAATTAGTAAGGGCGTCAAAGGTTCAGAGGATGTAATGCCCTTGTTGAGAACTTGTTTTGTTATATTCGTACTGTTATGCTGTTAGGTATTTTACTTTCTGCAGCTTTTTTCTGCAAAGCACAGTGTGTTCTGTTAATTAACCTTCACAGTCCAGTATTTTCCTTCCTGCTAAGATAAGGAGTCACTTGTTCAGCTTAGGAACGTTGTGTCAGCCAGTCGGGTTTGTCCTGATGACATTCTGTCCAGTGGGACGCCATGGAATATTCAAGAGAACTGGGCACCGGGTTTCTAGGAGACACTGGTTTGGGGGCTGGACGAAGACAGAGGTGCAGAGAAGAGCTCGAGGGAAGGTGCTCACAGTGCCTCGCTCGAAGGAGAGAGCCCATTGTAAGAGGTGCTCCCGTACAAATGAATGGATCCGCGGAGGAAGTGCCAGTTAGCCAGAATGTTCGTAACGGTCTTCGAGAGAAGTCGGAATTGCGGCTGGTGTCATTCACACAGAACGTGGGTTCAGCGCCGTGAGTAATCAAAGGGAAGAGCCTGACTAATCAGTAATGAGCTCCAACGTCTATGAGCACATTGAGGCTGGTTTAACTGTAATGGGCCCGTTTACTGTTAACTGTTGGTTCAAGTTGAGATATCTGTAAATGTACTTCCACTCTAAGTTTATGCCAGTGTAAGATCCGGGCGAATGATAACTTTGCATGGGACAGTATTTGTACAGCATTTATCATCATTTCCGTTCCCTCGTCGGAACATTGCAACTTCCCTGTTTGGTTGAACCCAGATCAGACCTACCCTAGACTTGTCTTGCATGTTGTAGGTGGCCGTCTCTCCGTACCCCTGCGCCGCCGGGTCACATGGCTGTTAGCCAGGGATTGCAGGCAGGCCAAGTCTGTTATAAGCCACGGTGAAGGGGGTTACAGGGAGAAGGCAGGAGAATGGGGTTGAGGGGACAATAAACCAACCACGGTGGTCTAATTCTGCTCCTCTGCCTTACGGAAAGTGGAAGGGCAGTTCTTTAACAGTTTCTTCACTCTCAAAGGCCTGAGCATACCTATTTATTCATGGTGGAAGGAAAGGTGATTTGTGATCTGTCACAATGGCTCAGAGATGTACGGGGGACAGTGGCAGATACTACAAAGTGCTAAGAGACTAATTCTGTTCGAACTCAAATAAATTAGTTATAACTTCAGGTCCCTTCACCAAGATGGTTAATTTTGCTTTCCAAGCACAATGCGGCTGATTAATTCACGCCGCTGTTCCGATATAATGCAGAGTGCCCGGCTCCTGTCCTTGTTCGGGTTGACATGATAAATATTGCTGGGACGATCTCCTCAATCAATGGTTTCCACCTGACATTTCTCATCATTTCACTGGAGCTCAGAAATCCATGGACTTGAAGTGGTGAAAAATTCTAATCATCCGTCCTGAGTCTGGACAATTTCTCTACTCTTTTGCATTTAACTTAATGTCACTGTCATCACTAGTCAAATTAGTGCCAGATGAATAGGCTTCTCCTCAAAGCGACTGAATAGAATATTAAACGATGTTCTACGTGCTCACATTGACATCTCATGCCCACCTCAACAGAGATGCAGTGAAGAACACCATTTACCTTCTCCCACTGTCCCCCATCTGATCATCTTCCTTGGCTGAAGCAACTGAGCCATGGAAGGCTGTTGCCTCTCTCTAGCTTTGATCACCCATGCTTTTTCTCTCTGCTGCCTGATACCGCTGGTGTTTAGGGCAGAAGGTCCTCCATCTCTGTCAGTGCTTCATCGTGTCAGTAGCTCGGTTTTCACTACTATCAACCATGCAAGTCCCGGGTGGAGACTCAGGAACACCGTCACACTCAGATGTAGAAGGATTCTTCATTGCTGTTTCCATAAGAGTTTTGTTTGACCAGTCCAAATTGTTAGCCCTAGCTGAACCTCCAAACCTGGAGGACTGGTGGACCACTCTTAGTCTGACCTCTACTCTTTGATCTGTTTGGCATGGGTGACCCCTACCAAGAGCCAAAGCATAAAGCCCTGACTCCAGCCAACATAGCTCTCCGGGTCAATGAGGCACTCAACCTTCTGAACCCCACAACAAGGTCGTAGTCCTCTTGGAGGACCCAAGCTTTTTATCGGGCAATCAAATCTTGTGAATGTCGAGGAGCTGGAGGAGCCCAGTGGATCCGACGACACCTATGGAGGGAAATAGTTGAGGTTTTGGGTCAAGGTCCTTCATTCACAGCCCCACCATCTCTTTCTCGCCTGTTGAACCATGGCATGCACAGAAGCTGGCCAAGGTTTTCCTCACAAACAGCCCCAACCCCTCATTTCTACCATAGGGCTACTGAAGCCAGTCAGCACACGAGTAATGCAAACCAGGCTACAAACCCCAATTGCAGTTGGTTTATCATTGCCACGCCTATGATGAAAGGCTTTGTTTTGGTAGCCATCCAGATAGAGCACTCCAAACTCAAGTTCATTGTGATAGTGCATAAAGTTCAAAGTTCATTTATTATCAAAGTCCAAAGTACATTATACAACCTTGAGATTCATCTCCTTACAGGCAGCCACAGAACTGAGAAACCCAGTAGAACCCATAAAAAACAAGAACTGTCAAATACCCAATGTGCAGGAAAAAAGATAAATCGTGTAAGCAATAGATGTAAACAAATGGCATTCAGAACAAAAGTGAGTCCATAGACACGGAGCCTGGAGCGGCCGGAGTAGGCCACAGGCCTCAGCCTCAGTTTAGTGCAGAGCTGAGCAAACGTCGTGGAGCAGCAAGCAGGGCTGGACTGACCCTTGGCTCTCGTCCCAACACCCTGCCTTTTCAGCTCACCTGGCCTGGCGCTTAAATCGTCCATTCATCAGGTCGTTCGTCGCACTATCACATCGATATGCTCTGGGATGCATCCTGCCGCCACGTTCCAGCCCAAACCCAACCTTTCCAAATCGGCCTCAAGCTTCGATCTATCAAATCTTGCTCTCAGTTTAGGCGGATGGGGCCTTGAAAATGCCTCGACTCCACCTCCCACGAACTTCGACCCTTGACTGGCCTCACCTACCCTCGCCTCTCCATTGTTGCGGTGGTCATTTACCATAAATTTGACAAGAAAAGGTGTTATTAATAAAGTATTTAGTCATATTCTTAGTTTCGTTTGCTGCCTGGAAGTAGTCACTAGGCTTCATTGGCTCCATCTTAAACTGAAAGATCCATATGTCCCCACATGATACCCTGAGATTAATGTTGTTGTCAGCATTCACAGTTAAACAAAATAATACAACAGAATCAATGAAGAATTACGCACAAAGACTGATAAACAAACAATGTGCAAATACAAAACTAATAATAATAATAATAAATATTAATAATTACACAGATGTAAGGGGAAAGAAGGGCTTTGATCCTGATGCAGGTGGATGGGACTAATGGTTTAGTATTGACTAGATGGGCTGAAGGGTCTGTTTCTGTGAGGGTCTATGACTCCGTAACTCTAAATATGTAAGTTCAATAATACTGAGGCCGTGAGTTATAGAGTCCTTGGAAGTGAGTCTCTGGGTTGTGTTCGGAGATCGAGATCAGTTCAGCACTGGGGTGAGTGAAGCTGTCCCCTCTGGTTCAGGAGCCTGATGCTTGAAGTGGAAGGAGAAAAATGACACAATGCAGAGCAAGGTGCAACATTTACGGAGCAAGTGCGGTGCAGGTCGACTTCAAGGCCGCGAAAGGGCCCTGAGAAAGTAGCTCGAGGGATCAAGATTTCTTTCTTGATCACGCAAATGTCCATTCAGCAATCTCAACAGGAGGACGGAAGCTGTCCTTGAACCAGGTGGGAAAAAGGTCCGCTTGCCAGGGTTGCACATTGCATCACTTCCTTACCTGCTGACCCACGGAGAGGAACGTCCCTGGAGGAGTAATTCCGGAGTCAAATACATAATACCATGTTCCTCTCGGGTACCGGTGTGACTGAAGCCTGCCTGAAGCAGGTGGATACCTCAGACTGCCAAAGCAAGAGGTTAAAAATGTACAGGAGCCTTAGGTCCCACACCATCAAGTTTAAGAACAACTATTACCCTCCAATCATCAGGCTCCTGAACCAGCAAGGATAACTTCACTCACCTGAACTCTGAACTGGTTCCACAACCCATGGATTCCGTTTCAAGGACTTCAAAACTCGTGTTCAATAGTTCAATTGTTCAAGTTTAATTGTCATTCAACCATACTTGAATACCCATGAATCAGGCCAAATGAAACTGCGTTACTCTGGGGCCAACAGTCACACCCAGCACAAAGCACACATAGCACTTATAAGATTGCAAGCACATACCAGGTATCAGTAAAATACAGTCGCACAAAAAATATATAGTCCAAGACCCTCAGTCCATGAATGTTGCACCAGTCTGCAGTCAAACACAATACGGCTTGTCTTCTGCCAAGCGAACACTAGGAGGCAGCACAGGTTTCAGCTCGGATGCCCACCCACACCACCATGTTCTCAGTCTAATCTCATATGTAAAAATATAATATATTAAATATAATATATAATATTTTTCTTCTTCATGTTTGCAGTTTGTCTTCTTTTGCACAGACTCTTTGTCAGTCTGTCTGTATCGCTTTTCATTGCTTCTGTTGTATTTCTTTGTTCTACGGTGAATGCCCTCAAAGAAGCTGAATCTCAGAGCAGTATATGGTGAGGTATGCTGTACTTAAATAATAAAGTTTCTCTGAACTTTGGAGTAGGAATCATGCCAGCAGAAATTCCCTGTTTGCTTCCACTTACAAAGAGAATGGAGCTGAATTCAAACAGTGCAACACACACACACACAAAACGCTGGAGGAGCTCAGCAGGTCAGGCAGCATCTATGGAAATGAATAAACAGATGACATTTCAGCCGGAGACCCTTCATCAGGACTGGAAGTGAAGGGGGAAGAAGCCAGAATAAGGAGATGAGGGGAGGTAGAGGAGGAAAAGTCGGAAGTGATAGGTGAAGTCGGGTGGGTGGAGGAGGGAGGGGTGAAGTAAGAAGCTGGGAGGTGACAAGCAGAAAAGGCAAAGGGCTGGGGAGGAAAGATAGGAGAGAAGAGTGGGCCGTGGGAGAAAGGGAAGGTTGGCGGGGCGTCAGGGGGAGGTGATAGGCAAGAGAGGAGGTAAGAGACCATGAGTGGGGAAATGAAGAAGAGAGAAAGGGGGAGGGGAAAATTACTGGAAGTTTGAGAAATCGATGTTCGCGCCACCAGGTTGGAGGTCACCTATATGGAATAGATTCACACTCAGAGGCCTCTTTAAGAGATACACCTGAACACCTGCTCTTTAATGCAAATATCTAACCGGCCAATCATGTGGCAGCAACTCAATGCATAAAAGTATGCAGACATGGTCAAGAGGTTCAGTTGTTGTTCAGACCAGATATCACAATGGGGAAGAAATCTGATCGAAATGACTTTGACTTTGGAATGATTGCGGATGCCAGACAGAGTGGCTTGAGTACAGCTGATCGCCTGGGATCTTCACATACAACAGTCTCTAGAGTTTACAGAGATAAGTGTGAGAAACAAAAAAAATCAACCGTTGAGCAAAAGCACCTTGTTAATGAGAAAGGTCAGAGGAAAATGGCCAGGCTGGTTCAAGCTGACAGGAAGTGACAGTAACTCAAATAACCACATGTTACAACAGAGGTGTGCAGAAGAGCATCTCTGAACATACAACACATCGAACAGTCGAGTGGATGGGCTGCAGAAGACCAATCATGTACCTAATAAAGTTGCCAATTAGTACATATTGAATGAATAACTTTCAGAAGTCTAGATGCAGGACACACCGTACTGTAAGTTCCCACAAGTATTGAAATGTTCATGGCTGTTGTTGAAGGATAGATGTAAATAATCCCGATGCATAGTCTGTTTCAAATTCTACACTTCCTCGCTCGTCATGTTGAATTATCACCAGCACTGAGTCTGATAGGCTGCTGATGATTGAGTTGCAAAAATCACAAGAGCATATTTCATTCTGAAGAGTAATTAAGGTGAAATGAATAGACCAGAACGATATTGACACGGAGTTCGCATCAATGTGCTTGCAGAAGGTATCTGCACTTTAACTTATGGTGAATTTTATATCGTCTGTTACTTTTACATTTTATTTTGAGGTACGGGCCCTCCTGGCACAAGGAAACCGCGCCTCCTAATTACACCCAGCTGACCAATGAACCTATTAACTCGTACGTCTTTGGAATGTGGCACCACAGCGGTGTAGCGGTCATTGTGGTGCTATTACAGTTTGGAGTGTAGGAGTTTGGAGTTCAGTCCGGGCATTCTCTGTCAGGAATCTCGGTATGTCCTCCCTGTGGAATGCTTGGGTTTTTTTCCAGGTGCTCTGGTTTCCTCCCACAGTCCAAAGACGTACCAGGTAGTTTAATTATTCATCATAAATTGTCCCGTGATTAGGTTAGGGTTAAGACCACAATTCCACAAGGCATAGGAGCAGAATTAGGCCATTTGGCCCATTGAGTCTGCCCCACCATTCAATCATGGCTGATTCTTTTTTTTTCTCCTCCTCCTCAACCCCACTCCCCGGCCTTCTCCCCGTAACTTTTGATGCCATGTCCAGTGAAGAACCTATCAATCTCTGCCTTAAATGCACCCAACGATCTGGCCTCCACAGCTGCCTGTGGTAACAGGTTCCTCAAATTCACCACCCTCTGGCTGAAGAAATTTCTCTGCATCTTGTTTTAAATGGGCGCCCCTCTACCCTGAGGCTGTACCCTCTTGTCCTAGACTCCCCCACCATGGGAAGCATCCTTTCCACATCTACTTTGTCTAGGGCTTTGAACATTCGAAAGGTTTCCATGAGATCCACCCTTCACCTAAATTCCAGTGAGTACAAACCCAGAGCTATCAAATGTTTCTTACATGATAGCCCTCCCATTCCTGAAATCAGCCTTCTGAACCTCCTCTGGACCCTCTCCAATGCCAGCACATCTTTTCTTAGATGAGGAGCCCAAAAGTTCACAATACTGAGGCCTCACCAGTGCCTTGTAAAGTTTCAGCATCACATCCCCGCTCTTGTACTCTAGACCTCTTGAAATGAATGCTAACATTGCATTTGCCTTCCACACCACCAACTCAACCTGTAAGTTAGGGTGTTCTGCACAAGGACTCCCAAGGACTCTTTGCATCTCAGATTTTTGGATTTTCTCCCCGTTTAGAAAATACTCTGCACACTTATTTCTTCTACCAAAGTACATGACCTTGCATTTTCCAGCATTGTATTTCATTTGCCTCTTTCTTGCCCATTCTCCTAATCAGTCTAAGTCCTTCGGCAGCTTCCTGTTTCCTCAACACTCCTGCCCCTCCACCATCATCTGCAGACTTGGCAACAAAGCCATCTCGGGGTTGTCGGGGGCTGCAGGGGGGGCAGCGTGGCTCGAGGGTCCTGTTCTATGCTGAACGGGAAATAAATTAATAAACAAGAGCAGCCAGAGGAAATCCGCAGATTCACGGGGAAAACGAATAAGATCCTCATGGTCAGCGGTGGAATTGAAACAGGGTTGCTGGCACTATAATAGAGCTTTCCTAACCATTCCTCTGCATTCTTATTAGCAGCTCATATCTCCTTGAAATGCCAATCAATTTGACAGCGCGGAAGTACGTTAGGTAGCGTAGCTGGCTCATAGCTCCTGGTTAGATTCTCGCCTCCAACATTGTCTGTGTGGAATTTGCAAAATCTCTCCGTGAATATGTAGGTGCTTTAGCTTCATCTAGTTGTGTTCTTGGAAACAATTATTCATAACCTATAATTACTTTAATGTTTTTCTTGCGATTGCTGCTTATCTGATGCATTGTACCTGTGATGTTGCTGCAAGTAAGTTTTTCGTTGCACCTGTGCATACACAATAAACTCATCTTTAACTTTGGCTTTGGATTGGCGACTGTACAGTCCTGTGCTAAAGTCTTTAGTCTAAAGCCTTAGGATGCCTAAGCCTTTTGCACAGGATTATATTTGTCAAGGTGGAGCGGAGAGCCAGTTTGGAAATCTGGCAGGAGCAGAGGATGCTGGGAATGGTGAGGGTGGAGCGCTGCAAGAGGGGTGAGGAACAGGTGGCAGAAAAGGAGTGCCAGGAACAAGGGTGGGGGGGGGAGTGCAGGTGAAGACACACCCAGCCCTGAGGCACCAGGCAAGGTTATTGATTCCAAACAATTTGTTTATTGATCATTACAGAACGTCTCTCTGGTGGTTTCTGTTCCCTGCCCCTTACCCCAACTATGATTCCCCTCTCCCTGCCCCCTTCCCACTCTCAGTTCGCAATAGAGACCCATATCAGAATCAGGTTTATCATCACTCACAGGTCATGAAATATGTACCTAAGACTTTTGCACAGGACTGTACGTTGCCTGTAGTGTAGATGGGTGGTAAGTAAATGATGGTGGCTTAGTTATTGAGATTTCCCGAGTGAATATGTTGTTCCGGTGGGAAATGTGAATGATGGGCTGTGGGGAAGGGAATCTGACACTCTTTAGCAGTATTACAGTTGATGATGTAAGAACATTCTGAATGATCAGTTGGACTTTATGTGATACGTTTGGGTTTCTCAGTCAGAGACCCGGGTTCAATTCCAATGGCGGCAAAGCATATTTGATTTCATTTTTCAAAAATGGCACAAGTAAAACTGAAGCTGTTCATTTGCATATGGACTCAATTAGTTCGCCCAATGTCTTTTATAAACCTGTCCAGTATGTGGCTCCATCCTCTTGTAAGAACAGTTACAGAGGGCAAAGTTCAATTTGCATTTAATATCGAAGTACGTGTACTTTGTACAACCCTGAGATTTGTCTCCTTAAAGGCAGCCACGAAACAAAGAAACCCCAAGAGAAAGTGCTGAAACAAAAGAAGACCTTCAAACGCCGAATGAACAGAAAGAAAAAAGAATACAAATCATGCAAACAGTAAAAGAAAAGAAATAACATTCAGGGCCAAAGTTGGCAAAGTAGCCAATTCGGTGTGCAGGCTGCAGCCTCAGCTCAGCACAAAGGCCAGTGAACCTCACAGAGCAGCAAACTGAACCTGCCCGTCCCTCACCTCCGGCCCTGACACCCCAACCTTTTCAATCTGGTCCGGCCCTTAAATCGTCCAAACCTCAGGTCAGTTCTTGCTCTCGGCCCAGGACCTGGACACAACTGGAAATGTGGAAAGATATCTAACATCCCAAGAATGCATCCTTTGAAAAAAGTATTTGCCATTTCAGTGAAGAACCTGCAGGCAATAACTGTATCTTTGCTAGTCGATCGCAGATAAAATTTTGCTATCCGTTTAGTTCAATTATAGAAGCTGATTTGTTTCATCTTTTTAGAGTCAATAAGGAATTGCAGTTGTACAGAATGTAACATATACACACTCATTGGCCAGTTTATTAGGTACTGTAGTGGAACCTGGTGTGGTCTTCTCTTGCGGTAGCCCATCCACTTCAGAGTTTGACGTGTTGCCCATTCAGAGATGCTCTTCTCCACACCACTCTTGTAATGTGTGGTTATTTGAGTTACTGTCACCTTCCTGTCAGCTTGAAAAAATCTAGTCATTCTTCCCTGACCTCTCTCATGAACTTTCGCCCGTAGAACTGCTCCCCAGTGGATTATTGTTTGAGTTCAACACCATCCTCTGTAAACACCAGAGACTGTTTTGTGCGCAAACCCCAGGAGATCAGTGGTTTCTGAGATACTCAAACCACCCCATCTGTCGCCAACAATCATTCCATGGTCAAAGTTACTTAGATCACATTTCTTCCCCATTCTGATATGTGGTCAGAATAACAACGGAGCCTCTTGACCTTGCTGGCATGCTTTTATGCATTGAGCTGCTGCCACATGATTGGCTGATCATCTACTAGCATTAGCAAGGAGGTGGGCAGGTCTACCTAACAAAGTGGCCACTGAGTGTATAATCGCACCACAAAAGTAAATCAGTTGCAAAAACCTCCACCTAACTCATGCACAATACACCTTCCACTTCCTTTGGAACTATGGTAATTCCTTCGGAGAGAAGGCTGTTCCCAGAGGCGCTGTGATTGTATTGTCGTTACTTCCCTCTAGTGGTATGAGGATAGAAAACAAAACCTTCACACCTGGAGACAGAAGAGGTTCTACAGACGCTGGAAATCCAGATGAACACACACGGAGTGCTGGAGGAACTCGGCAGGTCAGGCTGCATCTATGGAAATGAATAAATTGTCGATGTATCAGGCTGAGGCCCTTCTTCAGGACTGGGAAGGAAGGGAGAAAAAGCAATAAAAACCCTGGCTTCGTCCCCTTCCATTTCATTCCCAGTCCTGATGAAGGTTCTCGGCCCAAAACTTTGACTGTTCATTAATTTCCATAGATGCTGCCTGACCTGCTGAGTTCCTCCAGCACTTTGTGCGTTACATCTAGAGACGCCTCGTTGAACACAACTGGTCTTTCTGCAAATAGATCCAGGATGCTTGCAACCCAAATGGTTGTAGGAGTGACTGTTCATTGCCTTTAATGAAGTTCTCTTTTCTCTCTATGGAGCGCTGAAACTGTGTAATTAATTGAAACTGAGTTGGATTGTATTCATTCAATACTTTTTGCATATATCTGTCAACTTGCTCTATTCTTGTGGTTTCTGAGTTGACTGAGGAAGTATATGTGGTGTTTCTCCACTCCACTGAGGTGCCCACCATAAATGGTCTAAACCCCAGATGCATACGAGAAGGCATAGAAGCATTTGAAGTCTTGGTTTTTTTCTTAGACAGCCAATGCTAAACCGAGGGCAGCAGAGACTTGCATTAATAGTGTCTGCTTTTGCGGGCATGGAAGGTCAACCACAATCTCCAACAATCTCCTCCTGGATGTTCATTGTTAGAGGGTTCTGTAGAGCAGAGACCTGCAGAGATAGTGCTAGAATGTAGGCTCCATCTCCATTCATGCTGCAACGGTCAAATTCATGATAACTTCAAATTTGGCCTCTGGAAATGCGCAGGTGTAAGTGTCATCTCCAGACTGTAACTCAGCGACTGGAGTGGGTTGACTTTGTTCTGGAGTCAGTGGGTCATAACAAGCAACTTCCAGTTAGTTCTCAGATCAGCTCCACTTTGATGGGAAGCTTTTGGAGATCAGGTGCAGCATTACAGCTAGGGAGATTGAAAGGTGTATTCATATATTTAAAGGAAGAGCTCAATAGCAGACCCCCTCCAACCAACGTGTTCGCGTGACCCAATTACACCCATGTCACCAATTAACTTATGAGCACAAACGATTATTGCCGCGGCACAAGGATTGTTGGCAGAATTTTAGATGGTGGCAAGGAGACATACGGAAGTGAGATAGATCGGCTGGTTAAGAGGTACCGCATCAGCAACCTTGCAGTCAATGTCAGTAAAACCAAGGTATTGATTGTGAACTTCAGGAAGGGGAAGGTGAGGGAAGATACACCAGTCCTCACTGAGGATTCTGAAGTGGAAACGGTGAGTAGTTTCAAGTTCCTGGGTGTCAATGTCTCTGAGGATCTATCCTGGCCCCAACATATCGATATAATTACAAAGAATGCACAACAGCGGCTATATTTCATTAGGAGTTTGAGGAGACTTGAAATGTAGCCAATGATACACTCAAATTTCTAAAGATATACCATGGATATATTTCATTAGGAGTTTGAAGAGACTTGCTATGTCACCAATGATACACCCAAATTTCTACAGACGTACCGTGGAGAGCTTTCTAACTGGTTACATCACCATCTCGTACAGAGGGGTCACTGCACAGGATCAGAAAAAGCTGCAGAGAGTTGTAAACTCAGCCAGCTCCATCATGGGCCCTGGCCTCCCTGGTGTCAAGGACACCTTCAAAAGGCGATGACTCAAAAAGGTGGCATCCGTCATCAAAGACTCCCATCACCCAGGACATGTCCTCTTCTCATTGCTACCATCAAGGAAGAGGTACAGGAGCCTGAAGACACACAGTCAATGATTCAGTAACTGATTCTTCCCCTCTGCCATCCGATTTCTGAATGAACAATGAACCCATGAACGCTACATTTTTCCCTCTCTTTCTGCAGTACTTACTCAATTTAATTTTTATATATGATCTTTTTATATACTTATTGCAACATAGTTTATTTATTATGTATTGCAATGTACTGCCTCCACGAAGCAACAAATTCCAGTGATATTAAACATGATTCTGATACTGAAGTGTGGTCTAATCAATGCCTTATAAAGCCTCAGCACTACATCCTTGCTCTTTTATCTTAATCCTCTCAAAATTAATTCTAACCTTACATTTGCCTTCTTTACTACTGACTCAGCCAGCAAGTTAACCTTTAGGGAATCCTGCACGAGAACTCACAAATCCCTTCACGCATCTGATTTGAGTTTTCTCCCTGTTGAGAAACTTGTGTTTATTCCTTCCATCAAAGTGCAGACTCTTCCCAAAATTGTGTTCTATCTGCCACCTTCTTGCCCGTTCTCCCACTCTGTCTAAATCCTTTCCTACCACAATGCCTATAGTCTGCAAACTTGACCATAACGCCATCAAGTTCCATCATCCAAACTGATGACACATAATGTGAAAAGAAGCAGTCCCAATACCAACCCCAGCAGAACACCACTAGTCACCAAACGGAATAGACCATCTTTATTCCCACTCTTTGCCTCCTGCTAATCAGCCAATCTTCTATCTATGCTAGTATCCTTCCTGTAATACGATGGGCTCTTACCATGTTAAGCAGCCTCATGTGTGGCCTCTTCTCAAGGGCCTTCTGAAAATCCAAGTAAGCAAAATCCATTGACTCCCTTTAGTCTATCCTGACTGTTACTTCCTCAAAGAATTCCAACAAATTTGTCAGGCAAGATTTTCCCTTAAGGAAACCATGCTGGCTTTGGCCTATTTTTATCATGTGCCTCTAAATACCCCGTAATCTCATTCTTAATAATGGAATCCAGCACTTTCCCAACCTCTGAGTTCAGGCTAACTGGCCTATAATTTCCTTCCTTCTCTCACATCTTAAAGAGTGGACTGACATTTGCAATTTTCCAGTCCTCCAGAACTATTTTGGAATCTAGCGATTCTCGAATAATCATTATTGATGCCTCCACAATGCCTTCAGCCATCCCTTTCAAAACCCTAGTGTGTAGTTCATCTGGTCCATGTGACTTACTTACCTTCAGACCTTTCAGTTTCCCAAGCATCTTTTCCTTAGGCGTAGCAACTACCCTCACTACTGCCCCAACACTCCTGAATTTCTGGCATAGCTAGTGTCTTTCACAGTGAAGACAAATGTGAAATACTTATTAAGGTTGTCTGTCATTTCTTTCTCCCCATTACTCCTCTGAAGTGTCATTTCCCAGTTGTCCAATACTCATTTTTGCCTCTCTTTTACTCTTTATATACCTGAAAAAAATCTTTTAGAATCCTTTATATTATTGATTACCTTACCTTCATATTTCACCTTTTATGCGGCTTTTTATGTTGGTTTTTAAAAGCTTCACAATCTTCTAACTTACCACTGACTTTTTGCTATATTGTATGTCCTCTCTTTTGCTTTTATGGTGTCTTTGACTTCCTGTGTCAGCCTCATCCTTCCTTTGGAATACTTCTTCATCTTTGTATCTATCCTGCACATTCCGAATGTCCCCCAGAAACTCCTGCCATTGCAGTTCTGCCATCATCCCTGCTAGTGTTCCCTTTCAATCACCTTTGGCCAGCTGATCTCTCATGCCTCTGTAATTCCATTTACTCCACTGTACAAAGTAAATGCATGATCAAAGTACATGTCTGTCATCATATACAACCCTAATACTTGTTTTCGTGGGGCATACTCAGTAAATCCAAGAATCATATAAAATCAATGGAAGACCGTACCCAACAGGACAGAAAACCAACCAATGTGCAAAAGCCAATAAACAACGCACACACAAAAGTAAAATAAGAAATAATTATAATAAATAAATAAGCAATAATTATTAAGAACATGAGATGAAGAGTCCTTGAAGGTGAGCCTATAATTTGTGGGAACAGTTCAGTAATGGGGCAAGTAAAGTTATCCCCTTTGGTTCGAGAACCTGATGATTGAGGGTTAATAATAGTTCCTGAATCTGATGGTGTAGGTCTTGAGGCTCCTGTACCTTTTCCTGTTGGCAGCAGCGAGAAGAGAACGCAACCTAGGTGCTGGGGGGTCCCTGAAGATGGATGCTGCTTTCCTGCAACAGCGTTCCATGTAGATGTGCTCAGTGGTGGGGTGGGCTTCACCCGTGATGGGCTACTCTGTATCCATTTTGTAAGATTTTCTGTTCAAGGGCATTGTTGTTTCCATATACTCACCACCACGCATTTTGGACGTCATGCCAAATCTTTGCAAGCTGCTAAGGAAGTCGTGACGATGCCATGCTTTCTTTGTAATTGCACTTACAGTACATACTGGGCCCCCAGGACAGATCCTCTGAAATGATAACACCGAGCAATTTAACATTGCTGACCAGCTCCATTTCTGATCCCCCGATGGATCTCCATTTCCTCCTCCTGAGGGCAATAATCGGCTCCTTGATCTTGCTGACATTGAGTGAGAGGTTTTTGTTGTGGCACCACTCATCCAGGTTTTCAATATCCCTCCTGTATACTGATTCGTCACCATCTTTGATTCGACCAACAACAGGAAACAAACTTAAATGTGGCATTGGGGCTGCGCTTAGCTTCACAGTCAGAAGTCTAAAGCAAGTCAAGCAGGGGGGTAAGCACACAGCCTTGATGCACCTGTGATGTTGGAGATCGTGAAGGAGATGTTGCTGCCAATCTGAACTGACTGGAACTGAATTTCAGTTTATTGTCATTTAGAAGCCACAACTGCAATGCAGATAAAAAATGAAACAATGTTCCTCCAGAATGATATCACAAAAGCATATGGCAAAACAGACTACACCAGAAAATCCGCATAACATTTGGCAATTCCCAAATCCAGAGTCTGGAGAGGCTGCTGTGTATTAATATCGCGCTACCATCTTAGCACGTTTCCCTGAAAGGAGTTCCAAATCCACCAGACAAAACAAGACTACCCAGACACACCAAGTCAGGAGACCAACTCTACCACCAAACAAACCAAAAATTAAAGCTACAAGACCTACACAAAACCACATAGTTACAACATATAGTTACAACAGTGCTAACAATACCAAAACTGATTAAAAAAAACAGACCATGGGCACAGTAAAAATAGTCCAGAGATGTTAAAAGACTATAAGTTTGAAAGAAACCACCACACAGTTTCCACAAGTCCCCAGGGTCCCGACAGACTCACCATCCCACGCCGGCGGCAGAAGGGAATACCCCCGCTATGGACTTCCACGGCACTGCTGGACTTAGCCTCGCGGACGCAGCGCACAATGAAAGCGCCACTGGACCCAGCCTTGCAGACGCAGCACACAGTGAAAGCACCCCGCCCGCAGCAGACTCCGAGTCCGTCGAACCTCCAACCATCCCCTCTGGCACAGCCTCTCCGCGCACCATCCTCTGCCGAGCGCACTACGACGCCCCCGCCACCGGCCACCGGCGGACTTGGGTCTGCAAGTGAGGAAACTGAGCATCCAATTGCACAAGGAGGTACTGGGGCCAAGGGCTTGAAACTTACTGATTAGTTCTGAGGGGATGATAGTATTGAATACTGAGCTGTTGTCAGTGAAGAGCATCTTGATTTTTGCACCTTCACTGATCGGATGTTCTTGGGTGAAGTGAAGAGCCAATAAAATGGCATCTGTTGTTGACCTGCTCTGATGGTAGGTAAATTGGAATGGATCCACGTTCTCAGGCAGGGGTTGATATGTTTCATCACTGAACTCCCAAAGCACTTCATCACAATGGATGTACTGTAGTTATTGACACAGGTTACCACTGCATCATTACACTAGCCTTTAGAGAATTTATTGATTTGGTAGTACAACATGGTGTAGACCCTATTGGCCCAGCAACCCCAGAACCCCAATTAATCCTAGCCTAATCACAAGACAATTTACAATGACCAATTAACGTACCTGTGTGAAGAAAAAAAAGCACAACAGCGCCTCTTTCACCTCAGACGGTTGAAGAAGTTCGGCACGAGTCCCCAGATCTTCAGGACTTTCTATACGGGCACAATTGAGAGCACCCTGACTGGCTGCATCACTGCCTGGTATGGGAGCTGTACTTCCCTCAATTGCAGGACTCTGCAGGGAGTGGCGCGGACAGCCCAGCGCATCTGTAGATGTGAACTTCCCACTATTTAGGACATTTACAAAGACAGGTGTGTAAAAAGGGCCCGAAAGATCATTGGGGGCCCGAGTCACCCCAACCACAAACTGTTCCAGCTGCTATCATCCGGGAAACAGTACCGCAGCATAAAATCCAGGACCAACAGGCTTCTTCCACCAGGCCATCAGACATTAATTCACGCTGATACAATTGTACTTCCAAGTTATATTGACTGTCCTGTTGTGTATCTTACTGTACATACTATTTATTACAAATCACTACAATTTGCACATTTCACAGTCAGTTGGAGATATAAGGTAAAGATTTTTACTCATCATGTATGTGAAGGATGTAAGAAATAAAGTCGATTCAGTTCAATATCAGCTACGATTTTGGACATCGCGAGAAACCAGAGCGCCTGAGGAAGAGCCACACATTCCACAGGGAGAGCATACAGAGACTCTTTACAAAACGGTGCCAGAATTGAACTCTCAACTCTAGAACATATGGAGGAATTTAAGGTGGGGGGTTATATGAGAGGCAAGGTTTGAGGGTCGGCACAACATTGTGGGCGGAAGGGCCTGTAATGTGCTGTACTATTCTATGTTCTACGTTCTAATACCTCGAGCAGTAATAGCATCACCCTAACCGCCACGCTAAGTAGTGCTGGTATAATTGAAGCCTACTTAAAGCAGGTGGGTATTGCGCACTGCCGGAGCAAGTTGATCAGCACAGTTCTTTAGTACTGGGCCTGGTGCCTCATCTAGGCCGGATGTTTTCCGTGGGTTGCTCTCTTGTCAGCCGCAGAGACTAAAATCACAGGGTTATCAGGGGCTGTGGGAGTTTGTGAAGGTGGTCTCCATATCCTGATAGTCAAAGTGATTATTAAACGCCATTGAGCTCATCTGGGACTGAAACCTCATTGTCACCTGTGTCGCTTGTTTTCACCCTGCAGGAGGTGATAGCATTCAAGCCCCCCCACAGCTGCCGAGCATCTTTCAGTGACTCAAGCTTGGCCACTTCACATGAGAGTTGACTTTCCAGAGGTCATAGCTCGTTTGACCTCTTGTAGTTCACTTGGTCACCAGAGGGCCAGTGATCTGGCCCTCAGCAGATCGAAGATCTCACGGTGGCTGGGGAAGATTTTGAATGATTTTGTGGAGACACACTCGTCTACAACTGTTTTTATAAAGTCCCTGACAACCATGGCGTACTCGTTCAGAACCTCTGATGAACCCTTGGGCACAGTCCAGTCCACCAAATGGCTGACCAGCTGATTAGACATTTGTATTAATGAGCAGGTGTCATGGTGTTCCTAATAAAGTGTCCACTGAGAACCTGTCGTCATTTTTTTTCGCTTTGTGGCATCTGTACAGTGCAAGACACAGGCAAGGGGGAAGAAGCTATTACGAAGGTGTTGAGTGTGATTCTTCAGGCTCTGGGTACCTCCTCCCTGATGGTGGTAGTGACAAGAGGCATCTCCTGGCTGGTGTGGGTCTTTAATGATAGATGCTTCTCGAGGCACCACCTTTTGAAGATGTCCTCGATAATGGGATGTTGTGCCCATGGTGGGTCTAAAATGCTCTGCAACCTCTTTCAATCCCTTTCCATCTCTCCAATCCCCACTTACTTCCCTGTAACCCAAACTCCCTGGTGCCCGTCAAATTCCTCGTCGGTCCCCTACCTGCATGGCCCTGGGATGGGGGAGGAAATCTGGTCCCCAGCACAAACCACATGGTCACCAGAGGAATTTGTAAGCCCCATGTGAATGGCCCCAGAGATCAGGATTGAACTTGGGTTATTGAAGCTCTGAAGTTCTACAGCTGCCCTACTGTGACTGAGATTCAGATTTATCCATCATACGGACATCAAAACATACAGTTTTTCTAAAAGCCTGAGGCACATGGATACATGGCTAGGATACATGACTTTTGCACAGTGCTTTATTTCTCAAAGCAGAGCGCAGAGGGAGTTGTATCCAAGAATCCAAGACATCTTCAAGGAGCGATGCCTCAAAAAGTCGGCATCCATCATTAAGGACACCCGTCACTTAGGACATGCCCTCTTCTCATTGTTACCATCAGGGAGGAGGTACAGGAGCCTGAAGGCACACACTCAATGATTCAGGAAAGCTTCTTCCCCTCAGCCATCCGATTTCTGAATGGACATTGAAACCTATGAACACTACCTCACTACTTTCTTATTTCTATTTTTACACTTACTTAATTTAACTATATATATATACTTACTATAATTCAGTTTTTTTTCTGCTGCAAGTTAACAAATTTCATGACCTATGTCAATGATGTTAAATCCAACTCTGATTCCGAAATCTGGCAGGGGCAAAATATGCTGGGAATGGCGAGGGTGGAGCATCACGGGAGGGGTGTGGGACAGGTGGCAAAGTGCCAGGGACAGGGGGTGGCACGTGTGCAGGCACACACAGCCCTGAGACACCAGGTAAGGTCATTTGATTCCAAGCAAGTGGTTTATAGATCATTACAGAATGTCTCTCTGGTGCTTCCTGCTCCCTTCCCTCTTCCTTCTCCTTTTCCCAACCATGATTCCCCTCTCTCTGCCCTCTTCCCGCTTTCAGTCCACAATAGAGACCCATATCAGAATCAGGTTTATCATCACTCACGTATGTCATGAAATGTGTTGTTTTTTTGCAGCAGTACAGTGCGATACATAAAATTACTGCAGTACTGTGCAAAAATCTTGGGCACCCTAGATCAGCCTTTCTGAAACTTCCTGCTATGGAGGAACGCTTGAAACGATTTTAAGGTCTCAGGGAACCCCTGTGCATTAAATTAATTATATTTACAGCTCACGGTACGTTAGCATGATCAGTAAGTTGTGGATATAATAATCCAAAAATAATTGTCAATGCTCTTTTGAGTAGAGAGTGAAATATTTGCCAACCTTTCTTGAAAAAAAAACCAGGTAGTTAAGCTTAGCTTCCCTCTCTTGAAATTAATCTCTTTCCCTTTCATAAATTTTAAAAACTCATAAGGCAAACATAATAAATTTCCGTTAAATAACTGGCTTAAGCCAAAATGGGATTTAATTTTTCTACGGGTAGATTTAATTTAAATAAAGGCTGTAAATTAATTTTAATTAATGCTATTTACAAGGTGAAAATTTATTGACAATGCTGAATGGTAAAGTTACTAAAAACCATATGCCAAAGCAATATGAATGAAAATATAGCCTGGGACATAATTTTATACAGGACTTTAATAAAAAACAGATTCTTACTAAGTGACATGATCAGAGTCTAATATAGGCCTAGTATGTGAAACCTGTGCTTATTTTTTCTCTTTGCTGTTCAAATACTCAATTCTGGGTTGAACTGAAGATAAGCGCACATGAATTTCACCTTCAACTGAAATGGGACGATCTCCCTCCTCGGTCTTGATGCTTGTTTTAACAGGAAAAAGCTCGCTCACACGTGTAAGAAGTTGAAAACAGCAGCTAAATGTTCATTGCTTTCCTGTGGGTGGCAGAGCAGAGCAGTCTTCTTCCACGGAAATCCAGATCTTGTCCAGCGAGTAGGTCAGTAAATCTGGTCTTGAGTGCACCATCAGACAGCTCACAAAGTTCTTCCTCTTCTCCCAAAGTCAAGTTCTCAGGCTGAGCAGAAGATTCAGAGAAAGGGTCCCTCACCCAAAGAGAGGAAAATTACTGTTCAGTTTTGTTCTGCAGTTCTTCCAGGTGGTTTTCAATAAGACTCGAGACTTTCTGATATCCTTCCTAGCTCTCGTGCCCAAGCAGCAGTGGAAACATTTCAAGGTTTCCTTTTGCAACGTGATTTAGTTTCCTTTTAAATCCAAGAATGTTGTCGCTTGAAGTCAAAGCATTTTCTTCAGTCAGTGCCTTGCAGAGACTTGTTCAATTGGTTCTTATGGTGAAAAATGTCTGTTCTGTAGGCTAGTTTCTGCAGCCATTCTTCATCTTCAAAGTACTCAGCAAAATCTGGCCTACTATTTTTTAAAAGTACTCCTGCAATTCACCTTTTAGCTCAGACCCCCTGTTGAGAACTCTCAGCCACCGGATTTCTGTATGTACCAGGAGATTTGTGTGCTGTTTGTCCAGGTTTTCACGCAGTCTTTTAAACATTCTCGAGTGAACAGTGCTTTGTTTAAGAAAGTTGATCATTTTTGTAGCATCACCCAGAACGTCTTTCATTTCATCTCCAAGAGTTTTTGACATCAGCACCTCTCTGTGAAGAAAGCAATGTGTTGCGACAACGTTAGGATTTTCACTCTTTACATGAGAAACAAAACCTCTCACGGAGCCAACCAGTGATGGGTCACCATCAGTACAGATGCCAACACATTTCCTCCCAGACAGACCTTTTGTTCCCAGATACGAAAACAAAACATTAAATATATCTTGGCCTTTGCTTGTTTCGGGCAGCTCTTAGCAGCAGAGAAAGTTTTCTTGAATCTTACCATCCTTTGCAAATCTTACAAGTGCTACTACATGACATTTATTGAGGAAATCTGTTGACTCATCAACCGAGATTGAGAAGCTGTTGTTTTTCAGTTTATCACACAAAACCTCTTCAGCATCGTGTGGTATGTTGACTTATTGTGCTGGTTGAGAGTGGCTGCCTTCCCACCCAAACAAAAACCGTGCAAGAGCCAATCTCGAGCTATTATACGCTGTGCTCTTCTCACGGACACAGAGGACGTGCTACAGGCCGCAGTCTCAGTTCACCAAGGCTGCAAGGGCTTCTGGGTTAACGGTCAGAGTGAAGAGTACAATGATTCTCCATCAGCAGCCCCCTCGTCAAGTCAAGTCTATTGTCATTTCGACCATAGACTGCTGGTACAGTACACAGTAAAAACGAAAACGTTCCTCCAGGACCCTGGTGCTACCTGAAACAACACAAAACTACACTAGACTATGTGAGACAGCACAAGGCTACACTAGACTACGTAAAACAACATTAAAAAACTGCACTAGACTACAGACCTGCATAGGACTACATCAAGTGCACAAAACAGTGCAGGGTAGTACAATAATTAATAAACAAGACAATAGGCACAGTACAGGACAAATAACAATATAATAATAAATGATGTAGATGTCAGTCGAGACTGGGTATTGAGGAGTCTGATAGCTTGGGGGAAGAAACTGTTACATAGTCTGGTCGTGAGAGCCTGAATGCTTCGGTGCCTTTTCCCAGACAGCAGGAGGGAGAAGAGATTGTATGAGGGGTGCGTGGGGTCCTTCATAATGCTGTTTGCTTTGCGGGTGCAGCGTGTGGTGTAAATGTCCGTGATGGCGGGAAGAGAGACCCCGATGATCTTCTCAGCTGACCTCACGATCCGCTGCAGGGTCTTGCAATCCGAGACGGTGCAATTCCCGAACCAGGCAGTGATGCAGCTGCTCAGGATGCTCTCAATACAACCTCTGTGGCATTTACAGTCCATCTCGGATCACCACCGATGATCACCCTCTCACCGTGGTTGAGCAGTTCACCCATCTGGGCAGTGTCATCTCTATTGATGCTACGATCGTTGATGTTGACAATCGACTCGCCAGAGCCAGCATTGCCTTCGGGCGCCTCCAGAAACGAGTGTGGAAGATCACCAGCCGCGTCTGACCACAGAAATCCAGGAGTACAGAGCTGCCGTTGTCACAACACTGCTATACTGCTCCGAAGCCTGGGGCCTTGTACCGCAAACAAATCCAGCTGCACGAGCACTTCCATCAACGCTGCCTCCACTCCATTATGGGCATCAACTGGCAGGATTGGGACTCCAGTAACAAAATCCTGAAGGCTCACGTTGCTGCTCCTGCAGCTCCGCTGGCCGGGCCATGTGTCTCGCATGGACAACTCCAGGTTACCGAAAGCAGTACTCTGCGGGCAAGAGAGACCGTGATGCCCCGCACAGGGGGTACAAAGACCAACTTAAGCAGCAGCTCCCTCAGGACAATGTCGAGGCCAATGACCGGCAGCAGTTGGCTTGCGACAGAGACCGCTGGAGAACGCTGATCCACGGCACGGACAAGAATTTCGGGGCATCCAGAAGAGCGACTGCTGAAGAGATTAAGGGACATGGGAAGGATCGTACTACCCAAGCTCCAGGATCCCAGCTGTTCCTGTGTCAAAGCTCCATCCTCCTCCTCCAGCCTCCAGTGGGCTTATGGATTCTCAGACTTCCAGTTCCGCAGCAGACTGGCAGAGTTTCGCAAACTTGGAGCCTTGAGTTCTGAATTTCCGATTCAACCTTGCATTTCTGCCTGTTGAAAACGTTGCCTGTATCATCAGTCAAGCCAAGTCACTTTCTAATTGTCATTTTGACCATAACTGCTGGTACAGTACACAGTAAAAACGAGACAACGTTTTTCAGGACCATGGTGCTACATGAAACAGTACAAAAACTACACTGAACTACGTAAAACAACACAGAAACTACATTAGACTACAGACCTACCCAGGACTACATAAAGTGCACAAAACAGTGCAGGCATTACAATAAATAATAAACAAGACAATAGGCACAGTAGAGGGCAACAAGTTGGTGTCAGTCCAGACTCTGGGTATTGAGGAGTCTAATGGTTTGGGGGAAGAAACTGTTACATAGAACTTCATCACAGTAAACGTTTTTGACTTACTGCCCATTACGCCACTAGAAAGTCCTCCATCCATCTCTGTCCATACCATCACACACAGATATGGAAGGACTCTTCATTGCTGTTTCCGTAACAATTTTGTTTCACCAGTCGGGGTCGTGAGCCCTGAGCTGAACCCCAGACCCTGGAGGACCGGTGGACCACTCTTCGTCTGTCCTCTACCCTTTGACCTGTTTGGCGTGGGTGACCCCACCAAGAGCCAAAGCCTAAAGTCAGTGTAGCTCTCCAGGTCACTGAGGCACAAAAGCCTCCAAACCCTACGACAAGATTGTGGTCCTCTTGGAGGATAGTGCAGGAAACACACCTCAAAAAGAGTTGTTGCTACCTCATGGATTTTTTTTTTACTCTCAATAAATGAGGAGATCAGTGGACAGATAGAAGTTGTAAATTGTAGCACCTTAGAGAAACAGTTTGCTGTGCTTTTAGTATTGTATATTTGCATCCACATTACAAAAAAATATGCAAATAATCCTTTAAGGGGAGTAAGAGAGGCTACATTATACTGTTGTCAGCTCAAAGCAAGCTTACACAGACAGAAGAAATGGAAGGAAGTCTGGTCCCTTCATCCTTCGATATGATAATGGCTGGGTCTTTACCTCAGGTTCAAGATGCAAGATTCAAAATTGCTTAACGCCATTCCCAGGGCTACTCCAGATCTGATGAAGCACAAAAAATCCCCAATGAGATGAAGAACACAATATTTTTTTAAAAAACATGATAAATATCAATACATAAGATAGCTGATATACATGGATTGATTGAATATAAATTAAGTGTTGCTAGGTGCAGGAGTTTTTGTACATGAAGTGCCTCTGACAGGGTATGATAAGGTAATGGGTGGAAGTGTTGATCAGCCTTACTGCTTGGGGAAAGTAATTGCTTTTGAGTCTGGTGGTCCAGGCGAGGATGACCTGGCATGGTCTAACCAAGCAGAGTCCACTGCCAAGAAGGCCCACCAGCACCTTTACTTCCTGAGAAAGCTGAAGAAATTTGGCCTGTCCCCTAAAACCCTCACTGATTTTTATAGGTGCACCGTAGAAAGCGTTCTTCTAGGGTGCATCACAACCTGGTATGGAAGTTGTCCTGTCCAAGCCCGGAAGAAGCTGCAGAAGATCGTGAACATAGCCCAGCACATCACACAAACCAATCTTCCATCCTTGGACTCACTTTACACGACACGCTGTCAGAGCAGTGTTGCCAGGATAATCAAGGACAAGACCCACCCAGCCAACACACTTTTTGTCCCTCTTCCCTCCAGGAAAAGGTTCAGGAGCATGAATATTCGCACAGCCAGATTTGGGAACAGCCTCTTTCCAACTGTGATAAGATGGCTGAACAGATCCTGACCCGGATCTGGGCCGTTCCTTCCAAATATCCGGACCTGACTTGCACTACCTTACTTTCCCTTTTCTATTTTCTAATTATGATTTATAATTTAAATTTTTATTATATTTACTTTGATTTGTACTCCAGGGAGCGCGAAGCGCAGAATCAAATATCGCTGTGATGATTGTACGCTCTAGTATCAATTATTTGGTGAAAATAAAGTAAATACCCTCCTCCCTGACAGGAGTGGGGCAAATCATCCATGAGAAGAGTGGATGGGATCCTTCGTGATATTGCTGGCCTTCTTCCAGCACCATAGTACGCATAAGCAGAATTAGGCCATCCGGCCCATCGAGTTTCGTCTTCCTCACTGTTTGCCCCACTCCCACCAGGGAGGAGGCTATGTAGCATCCACGCCAGGACCACCAGACTCTATATCATGACGGTGGGCAGGCCGGTGGCCGGTGATGTGTTGGGCAGTTTTGACTTCCTGTTGCAGAGCTTTCCTCTGTATCAAGCAGTGATGCAGCTTGTTAGGGTGCTCTCTTCTGCCCATCTGTAGAATGATGTGAGCATTGATGTGCCCCCTGAGGAGGAAGAGGTGTTGGTGAGCTTTTCTGGACCATAAGAATTTGGGCGAGATGTGCACCCCCAGGAGTTTGAAACTGCTCCCAGTTTCCACCTGTGTGCCGCCGATGTAAAGAGAGACGGTGAGTGGTCCGAGTTCTCCCGAAGTCGACAACCATCTTGCCGACACCGAGGAAGAGGTGGTTTGCCAGGCGCCAGGCCTCGAGCTCTTCCACCTCCCTCTCTGTAGGCCGACTCATCGCTGTTGGTGATGAGCCCCACCTCTGTCCGGTCATGGGCGAACTTGACAATGTGACGACTCGGGAGTTTGTCCGTGGGCAGCAGTGGGCTCAGCACACAGCCCGGGTGGGGGTGGTCACCGGCGTTGAGGATGGTGGGGAGGGAGGAGCGGTTGTGCCTCCTGACTGTCTGAGGCCTGTGGTTCAGAAGTCCAACACCCGGCGGTATACTTAGACCGAGAAGTAGGAGTGTGGTCACTACGGTCTGTGGGACAATAGTGTTGAATGCCGAACTAAAATCCAGAAACAGCGTTCTGACTTCCTGTCCTCGGTCTCCAGGTGTGTCAGGGCCAGGTGCATGGCAGATACTATGGTAGAGCAGTTCTGTCAGTAAGCATATGGGTGGGTATCCAGTGTGGCAGGAATGGAGTTCTGATGTGTGGCATTACCAGCTGTTCAAAGCACTTCATTATGAGTGCTGGGCAGCCATCGTTTAGTCCTGAAGGTGGAAAATTCTTTGGCACAGCAATGATGATGGCCGATTTGAAGCATGTGGGGACAGCAGGCTGGTTGGGTGAAGGGCTGAAGATGCCTGGTGTAGCCCATCTCTCCTTCACGGTCTGCATAATCCTCAATCCTTTAATACCCGAATATCTTTCAGTCCCAAATGTCTCCATCTCCCACAAACCCACCAACCAAGGAATCAATCTGATGTATCTTTGTTGCACTCCTATTGAACTGAACTGACTTTATTTCTTACATCCTCCATATACATGAGGAGTAAAAATCTTTTATGTTGCATCTCCGTTCAAATGTGCAATGTGCAACTATAATTTATAATAAATAAATAAATACATAATTTATAATAAATATTATGTGCAACAAGATAGTCAATATACCATAGAAATACAATTGTATCAGCATGAATTAATCGGTCTGATGGCCTGGTGGAAGAAGCCGTCCCGGAGCCTGTTGGTCCTGGCTTTTATGCTACGGTACCATTTCCCAGATGGTAGCAGCTGGAATAGATTGTGGTTGGGGTGACTCAGGTCCCCAGTGATCCTTTGAGCTCTTTTTACACACCTGTCTTTGTAAATGTCCTGAATAGTGGGAAGTTAACATCTACAGATGCGCTGGGCTGTCCGCATCACTCTCGGTAGGGTCCTGTGATTGAGGGAAGTACAATTCCCACACCAGGCAGTGATGCAGCCAGTCAGGATGCTCTCAATTGTGCCCCTAGAGAAAGTCCTTAGTATTTGGGGGCCCACACCAAACTTCTTCAACCACCTGAGGTGAAAGAGGCACTGTTGTACTTTTTTCACCAAACAGCCGCTACGAGATCCTCAGTGATGTTT
Source organism: Hypanus sabinus (assembly GCF_030144855.1). Taxonomy (NCBI): domain Eukaryota; kingdom Metazoa; phylum Chordata; class Chondrichthyes; order Myliobatiformes; family Dasyatidae; genus Hypanus; species Hypanus sabinus. Next base: position 15,392,898 of record NC_082729.1, on the reverse strand, counting down.
ATGCTGAGGAACTTAAAGCTGTTCACCCTCTCAACCCCAGATCCATTGATGACTATAGGGGATAGCCTGTCTCCATTCCTTGTAGTCCACAACCAGATTCTATTGCAAGTATATCCTCCCACAGGTGGAGAAGAGGCAGGGCCTTTACATTCCTGATGCAGCCTCCTATGGAATTTCAATATCTTTACTCTCGTATCCTCTAGCAATGAAGCCCAAACACATCATTGTAACTGCTCACAAACAGGAGAAAATCTGCCCATGCTGGAAATCCGAGCAACACACACAAAATGCTGGAGGAACTCAGCAGGCCAGGCAGCATCTATGGAAAAAAGTACAGTTGACGTTTCGGGCCGAGACCCTTCATCAGGACTAGAGGAAAGAAAGATGAGGGTTAGAAGGTGGGGGAGGAAGAAACACAGGGTGAAAGGTGAAACTGGCGGCGGGGGGGAGGGATGAAGTTCAGAGCTGTGAAGTTGATTGGTGAAAGAGAGTCAGGGAATCTCATCTGATAGGAGAGGACAGAAAGCCATGGGAGAAAGAAAAGGGGGAAGAGATCAGAGGGAGGTGATGGTCAGGTAAGGAGATGAGGTGAGAGAGAGAAAAGGGATTAGGAAACAGTGAAGGGGAGTGCATTACCAGAAGTTTGAGAAATCGATGTTCACGCCATCAGGTTGGAAGTTACCCAGACAGTTGCTACTCCAACCTGAGTGTGGCCTCATCACGACAGTAGACGATGCCATGGATAGACATAACAGAATGGGGTTGGGAAGTGGAATTAAAATGGTTGGCCACTGGAAGATCCCTCTTTTTCTGGTGGACAAATCATAGGTGCTCGGCAAAGCCCCTGGGGCTTGTAGCGGTTAGCTGAGCGACTGACAGCACTGGAATTCCCGCTGATGCCTGTAAGGAGTTTGTACGTTCTCCCCGTGGCCGCGTGGGTTTCCTCCGCTTTCCTCCCGCAGAACACGGGCGTGCTGGTTGGTCGGTTAGTTGGACATTGTAAGTTGTTCCGTGAATCAGGGTATTGCGCAGCACTGCATTTGTCAACGTGGAGTGGAGAGTGAGTTTGTAATTCTGGCGGGAGCAAAGGATGTTGGGAATGGTGAGGGTGGAGCGCCGCGGGAGGAGGTGTGGGACAGGTGGCGGAGAAGGAGCTACGGGGTGGGGTACAAACACACCCAGCCCTGAGACACCAGGCAAGGTCATTTGATTCCAAACAATTGATTTATTGATCATTACAGAATGTCTCTGGTGCTTCCCCGCTCCCTCACCTCTCCCTTCCCCTTTTCCTAACCATGATCCCCCTCTCCCTAACCTCCTCACACTCTCCGTCCACAATAGAGACCGATATCAGAGTCAGGTTTATCATCACTCACATATGTTGTGAAATTTGCTTTTATTATGTGGCAGCAGTACAGTGCAGTACATAAAATTATTGCAGTACTGTAAGCGTTTGGCACCCTGGCTATATATACTTCTGCACAGTACAGTACATCTACGGTAACAAAGCTGATCCTGGGTGGCAGCTCATGTTCTAATGCAAAAGCCAGTTATCCTCGCTCTTAGCGGTAATTTCAACAGAATGACCCAATGTTTGGACGATTTCAACACCAGGCCCAGTGATTTGAAAAGGCAGGGTGGTGGGACCAGAGTCGAGGGTCGGGCCGGCTCTGCTCGCTGTTCCGCGATATTTATTTCTCTCTTCATGGCGCCGAGGCTGTGTGGGCGTGCTCCAGCTGCTCTGTGTTTCATGATGTTTACTCTGCTACGCGCTGAACGGAGGCCGAGGCTGTGGGCCTTCTCCAGCTTCCCCATGCTCCATGTCTACGGGCTTCTCGACATTTAATCTGCTCTGTGCTCTGAGGCCGAGGCTGTGGGCCTGCTCCATCTACGCCTCGCTTTGTGATGTTTACTCTGCTACGCGCTGAACGGAGGCCGAGGCTGTGGGCCTTCTCCAGCTTCCCCATGCTCCATGTCTACGGGCTTTTCGACATTTAATCTGCTCTGTGCTCTGAGGCCGAGGCTGTGGGCCTGCTCCATCTACGCCTCGCTTTGTGATGTTTACTCCGCTACACGCTGAACTGAGGCCGAGGCTGTGGGCCTTCTCCAGCTTCCCCGTGCTTCGTGTCTATGGGCTTCTCGACATTTAATCCGCTATGTGCTGAACTGAGGACGAGGCTGTGGGAGTGTTCCAGCTGCCCCACAGTTCATGCCTGAGGACTCACTTTCATTTTAGATGCTACTTGCTTGTTTTTATTGTTTACACAGTGTGTGTTTTTAATTTTTGTTTATTGAGATACAGCGTGGAGTAGGAACTCCTGGATCTTTGAGCTGCATTGCCCAGCAACCCCCAATTTAATTCGAGCCCAGTCACGGGACAGCTTACAAAGACCAATTCACCTCCCAACCGGTACGGCTTTGGGCTTCGGGAGGACGCAGCCACGGGGAGAACATACAAACTCCTTACAGACAACGGCTCACTTGCACTGTAAAGCATTGTGCCGACCACTCCGCTAACGTGCGACCCACGCGGTCACGGGTATAAACTCCTTACAGGCAGCGCCGGGAATTGAACCTGAGCCCGCCAGTTCTCCCTCTGCACATTGGGTGCTTGTCGTTCTCTTTTTAATGGATTCAATCGGGTTTTTTCTTGTTTTGTGACTGCCCGTTAAGAGGCAAATCTCAAGGTTGTAAAATTATACATACAAGGGGTGATTGATAAGTTTGTGGCCTAAGGTAGCCGGAATCAATTTTAGAAAACCTTGCAATTTTCAATTATCTGAAACAGAAATACCACTAAAGTTATTAACTTCAAACTTTCTGCATAATCACTCAAAGAGTTATATATAACCATATAACAATTACAGCACGGAAACAGGCCAGCTCAGCCCTTCCAGTCAGTGCCGACGCTTACTCTCACCTAGTCCCACTGGCCCGCACTCAGCCCATAACCCTCCACTCCTTTCCTGTCCATATACCTATCCAATTTTACTTTAAATACACGTGCATGTAACGAGAGCTATATAACTCATCTCCTTCTACCCTAGGCCACAAACTAATCAATCACCCCTCGTATTTTAATAATAAGTATACTTTGAACTTTGTATCTTGGTGTTGGTTTGTGGTGGTGGAACAGTTATATAGATGTAAAGGGGGTTTCTTTTTTTTTCTTTGTTACTGTTGGGAAAGGGTTTCCTTTTGTTAACTAGCAGGAATGCTAATTTACTGATAACGAGAATGGTATTCCTTTGTAAACCAAATGGGGATTAATGTTCTTTCTTCTGAGTCTGTAAACTTTTGTTGATGGGCTTTTGGGCAGATCGGCGCGAGGGGGTCGAGAGAGAGGACGCAATGCTCTAAGCTGGGCGAGGATCGGACCCCAAAGGGGGGTCCGAGGCCGGGAGATTCTCCGAGGAGGGGGGGATGAAGCTAGATGTGCTTGGTTGACCACTCGGAGGGTCCTGAGCTGTTTGGAGAGTCGAGGAGTTCGGAGGGTCCTGAGCTGCGAGTCGAGGAGTTCGGAGGGGATCGAATGGTGGCCAGAAGACTTCAGTAATTGAGCTCCAACGGTTGTGCACGAAGTGGTTTGGACTTTGATAAGTTTGGCGCCTTTTCTTTAATTTTCTCTTCATATATACTGTATCGTTATTAATCACTTAGTTATAGTAATCTTTATAAATTGTACTCATTTAATCGCATATGGTGTACTGTCTGGTTTTGGGCGAGGCGGGGACATCACACAGCATCCACACCAGCTGATTACCCAGTTTGGCGGGACCGGAGGCTGTTCCCCCTAGACAAGAACGAGCTGAGCGAGCCTGAGGCGACCCAGGGGTTACATTGTGGGGTGCTCGTCCGGGGTTGATTTCTGTGGAAGCTGTGTGATCACCCTCTTTAAATTGTGTCTGCGGCGAAGAGCTGGTGTGCCTTTGTGGGTGTGCGATTGCTGGTTATCGCTGTGTGTGTGTTGGGTGGGGTGGTTGCTGTTGGTAGCAATTGTCGTTGTTCGAGTTCCGACTCGTGCTGACGAAATGATGGTGGGACCATGGGTTGTCCGTACTGTTTGGAGATTGAGGAGTGACAGGTTGGGATGTTTCAGTAGTGGTGAGCTCCGCCCGGTTATTGGAATAATGTCCAGCCCTAAAGGGGCGGAGGCTTGGGCGGAGCGGACCTCTCAGTTGTTGGGTGAGTGGCAGTGCTTGGCTGAGGAAAAGCGACAGGGACGGGTTGAAAGTTTGAGTAGGCGGGCTGGTGACGTTGTTAGAACTGTCGGGCGCAATTACCTCGAAGTGACCGCTGCCAGTTCTGGGAAAGTGTGGGAAAATGCATGTGGTTCGACTGGAAGTCAAATGCCGCAGCTGGGGGGCTTATTATATCTGTGGCAGGAGATTGGTGGGAAGTTTTTAGGGTATCCCTTTTTGCCTAGGGGGGCAGATAAATTGCTTGTGGTGCCAAGGGGATCTGTCAAGGGGATCAGTTGTTCCGTTGATTCGAGAGGTGTCGGGAAACTTAGAGGAGTGCCCAGTGGGGGAATGGCTTGGGGTCTCTGGGGGAGCACGTTCCCAGCAATGTACCAAGGAACTCCCGAAAGGAACAGACCCTATTCCTGAAGGCTTAGAGGGGCCACGCACACAGGTGTTGTTACGGATGGATGGAAGTCAAGTTAAAGCCATCCTCGGCACCGGGGCGCCGGTGAAGTTGCTGTACAGTTTGTTTCATAACCGTTATTGGAAGCATTTACCCTTGACAACATTGAGGACACTGGAGATTCGGGGTACCAGTGTCGGTGATTATCCAGACAACGGTTGTTGGTCAGTGAAAATGGAGTACTTAGAGGCAAATGTGGAGGAGACTGAGGTTCATGAATCGTTAATGCTGATGTGTCCGGACCCTGTTGAGACGGGCAGCGTTTCTGTTCTAGAGAGAACCAATATCCTGCTGGTGCGCTTGGGAGCCTGCCCGGAGGAGGCGGGTGAGCGCTGTTTGGAGGCATTGTCGATGAACCCAGGGTTTCGAGCTGCTTGTGCGGACGTGTGTAGCAGCATTGGGCTGATACCGAATTCAAACAAGAGCCAGTGGTGGTACGGCCTGGGGGAAGTATCTGAGGGTGAGACCCTCTTCGTGGACGCTGCGAAATACCACAAGGGAGGGGAGTTGACTGCTGAAGACACCTCGGAGAGAGAGAGGTTGCGGCGACTGGCCCCTACAGCCGTGGAAGATGTAGGCAGCGTGTATATGGATTATATTGTGTTGAAGAGGCGTACTGTCAGTGACCAGAATATGGCCCTGAGGGCCAGAGAGGCGATGGCCTGTCTGAGTGGTGCGATGTGGTTTAAGGTGCTGGATCTGAGGAGTGGATGTTGCCAGATCCCGATGAGTAGGGCTGACAAGGAGAAGACGGCCGTTATAAATTCCCTAGGAGTCTTCGGGTCCGAAAAGATGCCACAGGGCATATCTGGAGCCCTTGCAACCTTCCTGTGGGGCAGGTGGAAGACCATAGGGGATGTGGAGGCGTTTGGAGTTTTGGTGTATGTGGATGGTATTTGGATTTGCCTCAGGAGAATATGAAGTGAGGTCGTTGCAGGAGCAGCTGAGAACTACCGAGTTAAAGTGTTTTCGGGACACGTGCCAGGGCTGGTGAAGGTCGCAGCTTGTGAGAGACTGTCTCTACGGAATCAAGTTTGAAATGAAGACGGAGAGACTGGAGAAAGTGATCTGGAACCATTCGGAAGACTTACAAGTTGGAGAGAATGAAGAAAGTTGTCTGACTGAGGGTAATAGCAAACTGAGAACCCGGAGAGGGGAGTTTGCAGAGGTGAAGAAATTACAGACGAATCTCAGAAGAGAGAAGCGGAAGCTTGAAGGGAACCTGAAGATGACCATCAACAGTTCAAATGAAGTGCAAAACCTGAAAGTTGATCTGGAAGAAGTCATGAGGAAGAAAAAGCTGGAGAGAAGTGCAGTGAATACTGAACAGGAGGCTGAAGAGACTGCGGGAGCAGTGCAGGCCACGTGTTTCCGTTTGGAGAAGATCAAACAGCAGCTACCAATCACAGGAATGAGGAAGAATACAGATTCGATGGATGATGTGCTGGATGTGTGGTACATGCTGCCTTTTGCTGACTTTCCCTCGATTGAGGAAGAGACCTTTGGCCCTTCTCCCATTGAGTCAGGTGTAGCGGGGAGGGTTAACTGTGTGCAGTGTGGGGCATGAGTGAGAGGTTGAGAGAGGAGTTGGTAGTGGGCCCAAGGTATCCCCAGTTGTGTCCGAGCCTGAAGGGTTTAGGTGAGGGGGTACGGAGGCCTCAGAAGGGTTAGGGAACTCCCAGATAGTTGGCCTAAGTAGCGCCTGAGGAACAGGGCGTGAGGGTTACTGTGTGGGGAGGAGATGTCACTGTTTGTGCTTGGGTTACGGTGTGTTGGCAGGAAAGGTGGCGAATTATTTAGTAGTCATGAGGACATGACTTTTATTTGGTGGAGGAAGTGTGTAAAGGGGGTTTCTTTTTTTTTCTTTGTTACTGTTGGGAAAGGGTTTCCTTTTGTTAACTAGCAGGAATGCTAATTTACTGATAACGCGAATGGTATTCCTTTGTAAACCAAATGGGGATTAATGTTCTTTCTTCTGAGTCTGTAAGCTTTTGTTGACGGGCTTTTGGGCAGATCGGCGCGAGGGGGCCGAGAGAGAGGACGCAATGCTCTAAGCTGGGCGAGGATCGGACCCCAAAGGGGGGTCCGAGGCCGGGAGATTCTCCGAGGAGAGGGGGATGAAGCTAGATGTGCTTGGTTGACCACTCGGAGGGTCCTGAGCTGTTTGGAGAGTCGAGGAGTTCGGAGGGTCCTGAGCTGCGAGTCGAGGAGTTCGGAGGGGATCGAATGGTGGCCAGAAGACTTCAGTAATTGAGCTCCAACGGTTGTGCACGAAGTGGTTTGGACTTTGATAAGTTTGGCGCCTTTTCTTTAATTTTCTCTTCATATATACTGTATCGTTATTAATCACTTAGTTATAGTAACCTTTATAAATTGTACTCATTTAATCGCATATGGTGTACTGTCTGGTTTTGGGCGAGGCGGGGACATCACACAGCATCCACACCAGCTGATTACCCAGTTTGGCGGGGCCGAAGGCTGCTCCCCCTAGACAAGAACGAGCTGAGCGAGCCTGAGGCGACCCAGGGGGTTACATAGACTATAGACAAAGTCTTAATTTATGGCAACCTTTTATTCATTCCTGCTTGTCTCACATTAAGTCTTTGTTAGTTTCTTCTTGATAAAGGCAGATAATCTCCAAAGTCTTTCAAAGTTTTTAATACCCAGTTGAGATATTCCCCTTTAATTCTTCTCTTAATGGCAACTGAGAGATTTTCTACTGCCATTTTCAAGCATAAATGTGGAGCAAAGTAGAATCGAATGCAAGCAAGATTCTTCCATTTAAGGGCCTGTCCATTTGTGGTCTTTGCTCGATCAGACACAGGAGGTACAGCTCATGAATACTGAGCACTTGAACGAGGAACTGCAGGGCCATATTCTGGAGATGAACTCCATCGAGGAGTCATTGCGTCCAGGAGCAAGGAAGGGGAGAAAAGTCAACTTAATTTGAAATCCTCTGCTCAGCTGTGATTGCAGGTTAATACAGTCAGTTGTAGGTTCAATACCTTAACCTGATAATGAAAGGCTTTTACTGGTCTCTCAACGCCCGCCATTGACTGTTCACAGAAACCTGGTAAGCAGCCACTTTGAGACTGGATTAAAGGATAAAAAATAATTGGTACTTGAAACAGAATGGTGCTGTTAGAGTTTGGAAACTTCCTTCAAAGACTACACATGTTAACATGTTTGTGTGCGTGTGTGTGTGTGTGTATGTGTGTTTATAAGACCACAAAACATATGAGCAGAATTAGGCCATTCGGTCTGTCGAGTCAGCTCCACTGATTTATCATCCCCCCACAACCCCATTCCCCTCTACTCTCCATAAACTTCAACGTCCTGACTGATCAAGAATCCATCGAACTCTGCTTTAAGTCTACCCAACGATTTGGCCTCCACAGCTGTCTGTGGTAAAGAATTCCACAGATTCACCAAATCAAGTCAAGTCAAGTTATTTTCTAATTGTCATTTCGACCATAACTGCTGGTACAGTACACAGTAAAAACGAGACAACGTTTTTCAGGACCATGGTGTTACTTGACACAGTGCAAAAACTAGACTGAACTATGTAAAAAACAACACAGAAAAAAACTACACCAGCCTACAGACCTACCCAGGACTGCATAAAGTGCACCAAACAGTGCAGGCATTACAATAAATAATAAACAAGACAATAGGGCAGTGAGTTGGTGTCAGTCCAGGCTCTGGGTATTGAGGAGTCTGATGGCTTGGGGGAAGGAACTGTTAACATAGTCTGGTCGTGAGAGCCCGAATGCTTCGGAGCCTTTTCCCAGACGGCAGGAGGGAGAAGAGTTTGTATGAGGGGTGCATGGGGTCCGTCATAATGCTGTTTGCTTTGCGGATGCAGCGTGTAGTGTAAATGTCTGTAATGGCGGGAAGAGAGACCCCAATGATCTTCTCAGCTGACCTCACTATCCGCTGCAGGCTCTTGCGATCCGAGACGGTGCAATTCCCGAACCAGGCAGTGATGCAGCTGCTCAGGATGCTCTCAATGCCCTCTGGCTAAAGAAATTCCTCTTCATCTCCGTTCTAAAGTCCTTCAATTCAGAGTTCGTGTCCTCTGTTAACTAGGTACGTCAAAGGATTCGAAGTATTCTTGCTGTCAAAGTATGCACGCAGCATAGTTCTGAGATTCAATTGCCCCACAGACAGCCAAGAGCAAAGAAAAACCATGGAACCCGTTCAAAGGGAAAAAAAATCAAACCACCCCCTTCACGTGCAAACGGCAACAGAAAAAAATACACAAGCAAAAACACAGGATACAAGCACAAAATTCACAGGGATATTCGGTTCAGCTCAGTATTCTTTATCTGCAGGCCGTCCCGATTCAAAATTGCCCAAACTAGCAACAAAAAAAAAAGTGACCGGAAACCAGAACGTGTCATAAACGTGAATCAGAGTCCACAATCCACAAATCGCGTCGATTAAACCTCGCTCCGGCACCATCCTCTGACAGCATCGAAGGACTGAGGGGTCACTCAGTGCACAGACCTTCCTTTGGGAGCAGAGAGTGAGAGGGAGAGTAAGGCCCTCACACTCAAACCCTCCGCCTCAGCAGCAGCGAGCGCACACGGATTGAATTCAATTGACTTTATTACTTGCATCCTTCGTACACTCGAGGAGTAAAAATCTTTACGTCTGTCTAAGTGCGCAAAGTGCAATTTATAGTAATTTGTAATAAATAGTATGAACAACAGGACAGTCAATATAACATAGAAATACAATTATATCAGCGTGAATTACTCAGTCTGATGGCCTGGTGGAAGAAGCTGTCCCGGAGCCTGTTGGTCCTGGTTTTAATGCTGCGGTACCGTTTCCCGGATGGTAGCAGCTGGAACAGTTTGTGGTTGAGGTGACTCGGGTCCCCAGTGATCCTTCGGGCCCTTTTTACACACCTGTCTTTGTAAGTGTCCTCAATAGTGGAAAGTTCACATCTACGGATGTGCTGGGTTGTCTCTGCAGGGTCCTGTGATTGAGGGAGGTACAGTTCCCACACCAGGCAGTGATGCAGCCAGTCAGGATGCTCTCAATTGTGCCCCTGTAGAAAGTTCTTAGGATTTGGGGGCCCATACCAAACTTCTTCAACTGTCCAAGGTGAAAGAGGCGCTGTTGTGCTTTTTTCACCACACAGCCAGTATGTACAGACCACGTGAGATCCTCAATGATGTTTATGCTGAGGAACTTAAAGCTGTTCACCCTCTCAACCTCAGATCCACTGATGTCAATAGGGGTTAGCCTGTCTCCATTCCTCCTGTAATCCACAACCAGCTCCTTTGTTTTTGAGTGAGGCTGGTAAATGGCGCTAAACACTCACCTCAATGATTTCAATCTTCCTCGGCACTTTAATCAGCAAAAGCTGGGATCGATCACGGGCTCACGCCTGTCTGCAGGCTTCCTGGCCTCCATGCTGTGCTCTCTGCTCACAGCCTTGAAGTACCCTCTCAGAGACAGCGAAGTGTCAGTTCTCCCGATCGGCCCGAAATCACACCGCCACACTCTAGACTACAGGCTCCAACAGCAGCAGAAACACATCGGAACTAAGGGAAAGTTGTTTCTGACCCGGCTTAAGGATGTCGTCCCAGGCCACAATGTTCGCTGGCGCCATCTTTCCTCTGAAAGGTGTACACATTTTATTGGGGGGGTGTGTGTGTGTGTGTGTGTCTATGTGTGTGTGTGTGTGTGTGTGTGTGTGAGTGTGTGTGTGTGTCTCTGTGTGTGTGTGTCTGTGTGTCTGTGTGTGTGTGTGTGTGTGTGTGTCTCTGTGTGTGTGTGTCTGTGTGTCTGTGTGTGTGTGTGTGTGTCTATGTGTGTCTCTGTGTGTGTGTGTGTGTGTGTGTGTCTATGTGTGTGTGTGTGTGTGTGTGTGTGTGTGTGTGTGTGTCTCTGTGTGTGTGTGTGTGTGTGTGTGTGTGTGTGTGTGTGTCTCTGTGTGTGTGTGTCTGTGTGTCTGTGTGTGTGTGTGTGTGTCTCTGTGTGTGTGTGTCTGTGTGTCTGTGTGTGTGTGTGTGTGTGTGTGTGTGTGTGTCTATGTGTGTGTCCGTGTGTGTGTGTGTGTGTCTATGTGTGTCTGTGTGTGTGTGTGTGTGTGTCTATGTGTGTCTGTGTGTGTGTGTGTGTGTGTGTGTGTGTGTGTCTGTGTCTGTGTGTGTGTGTGTGTGTCTATGTGTGTCTGTGTGTGTGTGTGTGTGTGTGTGTGTGTGTGTGTGTCTGTGTCTGTGTGTGTGTGTGTGTGTGTGTCTATGTGTGTGTCCGTGTATGTGTGTGTGTGTGTGTGTGTCTGTGTGTGTGTGTGTGTGTGTGTGTGTCTGTGTCTGTGTGTGTGTGTGTGTGTCTATGTGTGTGTCCGTGTGTGTGTGTGTGTGTGTGTGTGTGTGTGTGTGTGTGTGTGTGTGTGTGTGTGTGTGTGTCTATGTGTGTCTGTGTGTGTGTGTGTGTGTGTGTGTGTGTGTGTGAGTCTATGAATTCCACTCTATAGACCCATGCATCATGCACAGATCTCCCTACTTTTGTTACAAATTGTGCTTCTAATCCTTCTCAGTATTTTCAACCAAAATAAGCTAAAGAGATTTCTGCATCTTGTACACAGAGAATTTGTGTAGAAAAGCTTCCAAGAAAGTCATTGGTAAAGCCCAGACGGAGTGTTGTCACTGGTGGGAAGGAGGTCAGAAACTTTCTGTTATATTAAGGAACAGACTGAGAGATTTTTGCCCACTTTTCACGGAAAGCGATGAAGAGAATTAGCTGAAATATGAAACAACCTGAAGATTTTGACTGAGGTGAAAGATTCAAAGTACATTCGTTATCGCAGTATGTATGTACCAACATTTGTAGTATGTCTTTTGCTAGCGGTTAGCACAACGCTTTACAGTACAGGCGAGCAGGGTTCAATTCCTAACGCAGCCTGTAAGGAGTTGGTACCTTCTCCCCGTGACCACGTGTTTTTCTCTGGTTTCCTTTCACAGTCCGAAGCCGTACCGGTTAGCAGGTTAATTGGTCATTGGAGATTGTCCCGTGATTAGGCTCAGGTTAAATCGGGGGGGTTGCTGGGCAGCACGGCTCGAAGGGGTGGAAAGGCCTAATCCGCGCTGTAACTTAATAAATAAATGAATAAACTGGTAATGAGGCTCCAGACTTGAGATCAGAAAGGAGTAATTGAAACTATTATACACACAAGAAAGTCTGGAAAAGCTGGAAATCCAGAGCGAACACACACACAAAATCCTGGAGGAACTCAGCAGGCCAGGCAGCATCGAAACGTGTCGGGCCGAGACCTTCTTCAGGACTGGAAAGGAAGTGGGGAAGACAAGAAAATAAAAAGATGAGGGAAGTTGTAGGAGGACATCTGGAAGGTGATAGGCAAAGCCAAACAGGTGGAAAAGATAAAGGGCAGGAGGTGAGGGAATCTGGTAGCGGAGTGGACCATAGGAGAAAGGGAAGGAGGAGGGGACACAGAGGAAGTGATTGGCAAGTGAGAAGAAGTAAAAGGCCAGAGTAGAATAGAAGAATTAAATTATTTTACTCAGAAAGCAAAGCAATTTGTAGTTTACTACAGAGAGCTAATTTGCCACAACCTAGATAAGTAAACACTAAGAAATCGGGGCTGTTACTCAGAATCAGTTTGGAGCACAGGATGAAAGGAATCAACCTGAATCCTCATCTCTGTGTGTCTCTCTCCACTGATGCTGCCTGACCGGCTGAGAATTTACAGCATTTGCTGCTTTGATTTCAGATTTACAGTTTCGAGGGAACAGCAGCCTTATCCCATTCTGCGTTATCATCAGCTAAAAGCTGGCCCGCCTTCAAATCAAGAGCTCTGTGTCAAATCAAGCACGTGACCACTGCAAATCAGATACTGCATGAAGATTCATACGGCCAGATTTGGGAACAGCTTCTTTCCAACTGTGATAAGACTGCTGAACAGATCCTGACCCGGATCTGGGCCGTACCTTCCAAATATCTGGACCTGACTTGCACTACCTTACTTTCCCTTTTCCATTTTCTAATTATGTTTTATAATTTAAATTTTTATTATATTTACTTCAATTTGTACTTCTGGGAGCGCGAAGCACAGAAACAATTATCACTGTGATGGTTGTACGCTCTAGTATCAATTGTTTGGTGACAATAAAGTGAAGATGCCTTCAGAATTGGAATCAGGTTCAATATCACCAGCATATGTCATGAAATTTATGGTCTTTGTAGCAACGGTACAATGCAATGTATTATAATAGGGGAAAATGTGAATTACAGTAAGTATACTAAACAGTTAAATTAAATAAGTAGTACAAAAAAAAGAAACAAAGAAGTAGAGAGGTAGTGTTCATGGGTTCAATGTCCATTCAGAAATCGGATGGCAGAGGGGAAGAAGCTGATCCTGAATCATTGAGTGGGTGCCTTCAGGCTCCTGTACCTCCTCCCTGATGGCAGAGGGGAAGAAGCTGATCCTGAATCGTTGAGTGTGTGCCTTTAGGCTCCCGTACCTCCTTCCTGATGGCAGAGGGGAAGAAGCTGTTCCTGAATCGCTGAGTGTGTGTCTACAGGCTCCTGTACCTTCTCCCTGATGGCAGAGGGGAAGAAGCTGTTCCTGAATCGCTGAGTGTGTGTCTACAGACTCCTGTACCTCCTTCCTGATGGCAGAGGGGAAGAAGCTGTTCCTGAATCGCTGAGTGTGTGTCTTCAGACTCCTGTACCTCCTCCCTGATGGCAGAGGGGCAGAAGCTGATCCTGAATCGCTGAGTGTGTGCCTTCAGGCTCCTGTACCTCCTCCCTGATGGTAACATTGAGAAGAGGGCATGCCCTCTTCTGGGTGGTGTGTGTTATTAATGATGGATGCTGCCTTTTCGAGGCATCCCTCCTTGAAGATGTCCTGGACACACCTTGGAGGCCGGTGCCCGTGACGGAGCTGACTATGTTTACAACTCTCTGCAGCTTACTTCGATCCTGTGCAGTAGCCTCCCCACCACCCCCCACCCCCCGCCATTCCAGATGGTGATGCAGCCAGTTAGAATGTTCTCCATAGTCCCGTCTGTAGAAATTCTCATCTTTTAGGCAACGTGCCAAATCTGCCCAAACTCCTAACGAAATATATCTGCTGTCCTGCCTTCTTTATAGCTGCTTGGATATGTCGGGTGGAGGTTAGGACCTCAGAGATAGTGACACCCCGGAATTTGAAACGGAATGGATTGCTAACAAGGACTTGATAGGACTCATGGCTTCCTTCTCTGGAGCAAAGAAAAAGACCAACAAACTTCTAAGTTCAAAGTAAGTTTATCACCAAAGTGCAAATAGGTTACCATAGACCACCTTGTGGGCACTTACAAGGAAAAAAAATGGATTTTTACAGGATCTATAGGTAAGCAAAGATGGACAAACAGCCAATGTGTAAATAAAGGTAATACTGCTGGTCATGTCGTTCGTGGACCTTACTTCATTCGGTGGTTGGCTTACACAAGTGAATCATGTTCCTGGGTGTTAACATCTCTGAGGATTTATCCTGGGCCCAACGTATCGATGCAGTCACAGAGGAGGCACCACAGCGGCTATATTCCATTAGGAGTTTGAGGAGAATTGTATATCATCAAAGACGCTCACAAATGTCTACTGATATACCATGAAGAGTATTCTAACTGACTGCACCGACATTTGGTATGGGGTGGGGTGAGGAGGTGGTCAGAAGCTGCAGAGAGTTGCAAAATTGGTCAGCGACATCACGGGCACCAGCCTTCGTAGCTTCCAGGGCATCTTCAAGGAGCGGTGCCTCAAAAAGGCGGCGTCCATCACTAAGGACCCCCACCACCCAGGTCTTGCCTTGTTGCCATTGTTACCATCAGGAAGGAGGTACAGAAGCCTGAAGGCACACACTCAGCGATTCAGGAACAGCTCCTTCCCCTCTGCCATCAGGGAGGAGGTACGGGAGCCTGTAGACACACACTCAGCGATTCAGGAACAGCTTCTTCCCCTCTGCCATCAGGAAGGAGGTACGGGAGCCTAAAGGCACACACTCAACGATTCAGGATCAGCTTCTTCCCCTCTGCCATCAGGGAGGAGGTACAGGAGCCTGTAGACACACACTCAGCAATTCAGGAACAGCTTCTTCCCCTCTGCCATCAGGAAGGAGGTACAGGAGCCTAAAGGCACACACTCAATGATTCAGGATCAGCTTCTGCCCCTCTGCCATCAGGGAGGAGGTACAGGAGCCTGTAGACACACACTCAGCAATTCAGGAACAGCTTCTTCCCCTCTGCCATCAGGGAGGAGGTACAGGAGCCTGAAGGCACACACTCAACGATTCAGAAACAGCTTCTTCCCCTCTGCCATCAGATTTCTGAATGGATGTTACACCCATGAACACCACCTCACTACTTTTTTAATTTCTATTTTTTGCACTACTTATTTAATCTAACTTTTTTTATATATATATTTAAGTTCTCCCGAAGTTACTGATCTGGCTGGCCGACTTCCCTTTACCGACGTTGAGGCTGTTCGCCTTGGAGACCCGCTGCACGAGGACAAAGCGCAAACTCCGCAGGGAGAGCGCCGGAAGTCGGGTTTGACAGCGGGCCATGAGAGGGGGCACCCGCAGCACTGCGCCACCCTGCTTTGCTGTCAAGAGCGTTACCAGTAGCACCAGTGTGAATTCAGCGAAGCATCGCTCGGCACGCAGGTCTTCGAGCATCGCCCCTTCATTGTAAATCACTCAGATATTAGTTCCTAATCTCTTGAAATCTGAACAATGAGACAGTCCCCTCGTGTACTGTCTAAACAAAGAGTAGAATAGGCTTCGCTTATTATTCTGCACACTGTGAAAATCCATTATTCTGCTTGAAGTCTTTTGGCTGAATAAAACATGCCACTGGCAAATCTTCAGGAGCTCCCCATTACATCTTGTGATGGTTAAGGACAGTTTGCTATAACAATGAGACCATGTGATGTACTGCTGGTCTTTAGATACGGTTTTGGCTGCATAAATTGCTCTGTTCATGATTTGAAAGTGTTTTATAATTTGAAGTATGAGTGGAACAGTTTCGTCTTTTTGAAGAACAACATTTTTCTCCTTGGGAAATATGGTCCCAAGTTTTGCTAAGTTTGCCTGAGTTTGCTGGGCCCAGATTCCAGGGGAGGGCGGATGGGGAGTTGGGAAAGGGACTAGCAGTTTATTGTGGGGGTGGAGTGGCTAAGGTTGGAGAGGAGTAGGAGGCGGAGGTGTTACCCGGTTCAGACATGGCCCAAGAGCGGAGTGAGAGACACTGAAGCAGGTCGATAGTTCACAAACTTTAATGTGAACAGTGTTAAAGGGAAAATTAAACAATAAACGCTAGGCCAAACAGGGCTGTTAACTAAAACTCTCAGATGGAAAGTGAAGCCTAAATTGCGGCTGAAAAGAACAACTGAACATTAAACAGATACCAGCAACACACACAAAATGCTGGTGGAACGCAGCAGGCCAGGCAGTATCTATAGGAAGAAGTACAGTCAACGTTTCGGGCCGAGGCCCTTCGTCAGGACTAACTGAAAGAAAAGATAGTAAGAGATTTGAAAGTGGGAGGGGGAAGTCTGAAATGATAGGAGAAGACAGGAAGTGGAGAGATAAAGCTAAGAACTGGAAAGTTGATTGGCAGAAGGGACACGTTCCAAGGAAGGATATACGGCTGTAGTAATGGGTTTGGGTCAAAATGTGGTTGAAAAGTTGAAGGGCCGAAGAAATTATAGATGGGGAGCAGTGAGAGAGGGTTTCACTGAACTCCCGTCGAAGAGAAGATTTAAACTTCCTCAGTGTAAGCATCACCGGGACACCGCTAGTCTTCGGAGTCAGTTGATTCGAAGGTCCAATTTCTCAGGTAAAGGCCGAATACAAACAGGCAGTGAAGCGATGCTGTGCTCTGTCCAAGTCTCAACAAGCACTACGACGACAAGTATAGAGTTAAATACTATCACGATTAAATAATAATTAGCTGGCACATGCAATTTCACAAGCACAATTGGAGTATCTACTGCACTGCGGAATCCGTGGTTGTGACAGGAGGATGGGGACGTTGAATCATTACATAGGCCTTCTCCTGGTAGTGAATGGATTCCTATGTTACAGGCATCCGATCAGTCAATTTTATCCATAATTAGTGAAGTACACAAAAGTCACTCGATATGGAGCCATGCTTTCGTGTGATTGAAGGAACAGCACCAACAACACATTGAACCATATCGGATCAGCTGTGAAAATATGGCAAGAGCGCACGCGGCTGATTGATCGTGCGGAGAGCTGATTGAGGCTCCTGTGTGCAGGAGACACTCTGCTTTGGTGCAGGCTTTCAAATGTGCGCGTGTCTCATTTCCACGGGCCCAGTTCATAGCTCCCGCACTCACTGCTAGTTACCCAGGGGCGGATAAGATAACTCAGTAAAAATACAACTTTGGTAAATGCGAGATCATCCACTTTGGAAGGAATAATTGAAGAGCCGATTATTATTTAAATGGTGAAAGATTGCAGCATGCTGTTGTGCAGAGGGACTTGGGAGTGCTTGTGCATGAATCGCAAAAAGTTGGCTTGCAGGTACAACAGGTTATTAAGAAGGCAAACGAAATGTTGGCCTTCATTGCTAGAGGGACTGAATTCAAGAGAGGGAGGTTATGCTGCAACTATACAGGGTACTGGTGAGGCCACACCTGGAGTACTGCGTGCAGTTCTGGTCTTCATGCTTGAGGAAGGATATACTGGCTTTGGAGGCAGTGCAGAGGAGGTTCACCAGGTTGATTCCAGGGATGAGAGGGTTAACCTATGAGGAGCGATTGAGTCGCCTGGGACTATGCTCTCTGGAGGTCAGAAGAATGAGAAGGGATCTTATAGAAACATACAAAATTTTGAAAGAGATAGATAAGATAGAAGTAGGAAAATTGTTTCCATTGGTAGGTGAGACTAGAACTAAGGGACATTGCCTCAAGATTCAGGGGAGAAGATTTAGGATGGAGATGAGGAGAAACTGTTTTTCCCAGAGAGTGGTGAATCTGTGGAATTCTCTGCCCAGGGAAGCAGTTGAGACTTCCTCACTGAATATATGTAAGATACAATTAGATAGGTTTCTACATAGTAAGGTAATTAAAGGTTATGGGGAAAAGGCAGGTAGATGGAGCTGAGTTTACGGACAGATCAGCCATGATCTTATTGAATGGCGGGGCAGGCTCGATGGGCCGGATGGCCTACTCCTGCTCCTATTTCTTATATTCTGATGTAAACATTCAGTCCTACTGCAAAACGGACCACTGGAACCTGGATGCAATGAAAGGAAGTGTTCCTGGACTACATCAAACTGCTACCTGGGTCAACACCACCCCAGCAAAGCTGGAGAAAGCGATGTTGCTGCACCCGGGTTTGGGAGATCGTGAGCAGAAAGACTTTGATATCCTGCATCTACAGAATGAATCTGGGCTGACGGATGTATTTGAGGTTTTGGACAACATCTGAGGATCAGCGTCTTTGCTGTGCGCTTTGGGCAGACCCCAAGGGAGAACGTCGATGATTTCACCACAAGTCTGACACTCCTTGTGCAGTTGGATCCTGGATTTCCTCACTTTCAAACCCCAGTCAGTGCAGATTGGCAGAAACATCTCCTCCACAATCTCCATCAGCACAGGTTCACCACAGGGGTGTTTGCTAAGCCCCCTGTTCGACCCACTTTACACCCACGAGTGAGCGGAGCTCCAGCACCGTCTTCAAGCTCGCTGGTGACAACACTGATACAGGCTATGTCATAGGCGGTGATGAATCAGCATACAGGAGGGAGACTGAAAACTCGGCTGAGAGGTGTCATAACAACAACCTCTCACTCAATGTCGGCAAGACAAAAGAACTGATTGTAGACTTCAGGAGAGGGAAGCCAGAGATTCATGAACCAGTCCTCATCAGAGGATCAGAGGTGGAGAGGTCAGTAACTTTAAATTCCTTGGTGTCACTATCTCAGAGGACCTGTCCTGGACCCATCATATAAGTGTCATTGCAAAGAAAGCAAGGCAGCGCCTCTACTTCCTCAGGAGTATGCAGAGATTCGGCGTGACATCCAAAACTCTGAGAAACTTCTATAGATGTGTAGTGGAGAGTGTATTGACTGGCTACATCATGGTCTGGTATGGGAACACCAATGCCTTTCAACAGAAAGCCCTACAAAAAAGGTAGTAGATTCAGCTCAATACAAGACAGGTAAAGCCCTCCCAACCATTGAGCACATCTACAAAAAAACACTATTGTAGGAAAGCAGCACCCATCGTCAAAGATCCTCACCACCCAGGCCACGCACTCTTCTCACTGCTGCCGTCAGGTAGAAGGTACAGGAGCCTCAGGACTTGCACCAGCAGGTTCAAGAACGGTTACTACACCTCAACCATCAGGCTCTTGAACGAAGGGAGATCCCTACACTCATCTATTAAGATGCTCCCACAACCAATGATCTCACTCTAAGGACTCTTTATCTTGCTAGTTCATATACTTGCTATTTATAGCTACATATTTATATTTGCATTTGCACTGTTTGTTGTTTTCTGCACTCTGGTTGATCTTTCATTGATCCTGTTATAGTTACTATTCTATAAATTTGCAGAGAGCACCCACAGGAAAATGAATCTCAGGGTTGTATGTGGTGACACATATGTACTCTGATAATGAAATTTACTTTGAACCTTGAACTTTTGAAGGAGTGGCGCGGGAATGTAAACACAAAGGAAGTCTCCCGAGCAAATTTGAAGATGAGAGGACACTGTCTGAAAAGCACAACTTGTCCTGGGACAGACATGTTCCATGGCTCACCACCAGGTGGCAGTCAAAAGAGGCCTCACACTGTTCAGCCACCCACTTCCATCACTGATTCAGCAGTACCAGAGCAAAAGCCCCCTCCCAGAAACGAGAATGTTTGCCAGCGGACACCGACCGACAGCCGACAGTCTCCGCAGAGATCCCGTAGGCCTCCTGCGGGGAAAGTCACACCCAGTGGTCCAATGGCAAGCGCCAAAAGACAGTCAGCCAGTTCTGTTAGAAAGTGGGGCGCCTCAAAATGGTGTGCTTTTCTAAGCAATGCACCGTGGGAAAGTGGCAGAATTCGACCATCGACCCCACACAAGGAGACGGCCAGACTGACGGAGTGGGCGCTATTTTCCCATGGGCTGCCGAAGCCAGCCTCCTTACTTGGTTAGTAGCAGTAGACTGGAACTGGAGCTGGATACCAGGTCAGCGTCACCCTGGCAAGCGAATAACCCTCATGTCAAAATGGTGGCTGTCGAGCTCAGCGTTTAGTGGATACGTTGAAGATAGTGTAGGCATGTGTGGTGTCTTTGTGGCAGAAGTGGTTCATCAGGGGGAATTGTTTTGCTAACCACATATGGGGTCAGAGGAGGCTGTCGGATCCAACTGTTTAATTCTTGGATTAAGGAGACAGGTTCAACAACCAGTGATGAGGTATGGGGATAGAAACGTAGAAACACAAAACCTACAGCACAATACCGGCCCTTTGGCCCACGATGCTGTGCCGAACATGTACTTAATTTAGAAATTACCCAGGGTTACCCATAGCCCTCTATGTTTCTAAGCTCCATGTACCTGTCCAGGAGTCTCTTAAAGGACCCTGTCGTATCCTCCTCCACCACCATCGCTGACAGCCCATTCCACGCACTCACCACTCTCTGCGTAAAATACTTACCCCTGACATTGCCTCTGTACCTACTCCCCAGCACCTTAAAACTGTGCCCTCTCATGTTAGCCATTTCAGATCTGATGGGGATATGACACTTGTCATAGAGACGAGTAGCTCCAACTGGTGAAGCCTTGGGAGAGGTAACAACGGAAATGGTTGCCATGTGTAAGATGGTTTTTCAAAATGACGTGGCGTTAGGTCTTTTCAGGGAACACGTAAGGAGCGTGTACGTTCTCCCCTTGTGGGAGAACCGCGTGGGTTTTCTCCGACTGCTCTAGTTTCCTCCACAATCCAAAGATGTGCTGGTTGGCAGGTTGGTTGCTCATTGCATTTTGTCCCTCGACTATGCTAGGATTACATCAGGGGAACGCTGGGCGGCACAGATCGACTCTATTCCGCGCTGGATCTGTAAATAGAATCGTGCAGTTATAGGCCATGGTCCCATCTGTCGAGGGGAGGGATGAACCGCAGAGGCAAGTGCATATGCGGCCGACTTATCGCGCGTTGAATCAACGGAGCACCCTTCAGGCGTGGGCTTTCGAGCGTGCGTGGTTTTCACCAGGGCGGGCCCACCCCGTAGCTCCCGCACTGTCGGTGGCCCTGCGCGTGCACAGGCTAATGCACGTGTAGCACGCGCAGGACTGACTGACAAGAAGGTAAGATGAACAACTAAACTCGAAGTCCTGTGTCGAGTTTATTATCAGGATGCATGTGCACACAGGCACAGTGAAAAACCTACCACAGGGGCGTAGCATCAGGTACCAAACAGCCACAGGCAAAGCCTATCAAAATTAAACGTAATTTGCACTCTATTTTAACAATAAAGAACACAATTAGAACAAAAACAAGGTTGGCCTTAGTGCAAGGTGACCATGGTGTTATACTGCATTGGTTCCCAACCTGGGGCCCATGGATTAATGGTGCCGGTCCATGACATAAAGTCGCTGGAAACTCCTGCTATACTGGGTATGTGATAGGGTTGAGGCTGTTGAATACTAAATGTGCAGAGCAAGAGGAAATTAATGCTGCTGTTTGTGGGAATGAGCATTTGTACACGTGTTGGACTATGGGGGTTTATTCATAAGACCATAAGATATAGGAGCAGATTTAGGCCATCTGGCCCATTGAGTTTGCTCCACCGTTCAATCATGGCTGATCCATTTATTTTTCTCCTCCTCAACCCCAGTTCCCGGCCTTCTTCCCGTAACCTTTGATGCCGTGTCCAATCAAGAACCTCTCAATCTCTGGCTTAAATACACCCAACGACCTGGCCTCCACAGCTGCCTGTGGTAACAAATTCACCACCCTTTGGCTAAAGAAGTTTCCCCGCTTCTCTATTTTGAAAGGGCACCCTTCTACCCTGAGGCTGTGCCCTCTTGTCCTAGACTCTCCCACCATGGGAAACATTCTTTCCACTTCTACTTTGTCTAGGCCTTCCAGTTTTCGAAAGATTTCAATGAGATCCCCCCTCATCCTTCTGAATTCCAGCCAGTACAGACCCAGAGCCATCAAACGTTCCTCCGATGATACCCTTTCATTCCCAGAATCATCCTCATGAACCTCCTCTGCAATGCCAGCACATCTTTTCTTAGATAAGGAGCCCAAAACTGTTCACAATGCACAAGGTGAGCCCTCACCAGTGCCTTATAAAGCCTCAGCATCACATCCCAGATCTTGTATTCTAGAACCTCTTGAAATGTGCCTTCCTCGCCACTGACTTATTCAAATGCACACGTGTCCGTGGGCATAATGTGGGGACAGTGTATTCTTGGTCTCTGTAACCCTTGGGAAGGAGGATCAGCCTTGTACCAGATCTTCCTCCAGCAGAGTCAGTGAGTTGAAAACATACCATCTTGAGCCTAAAACCTGAAAGACAAAAGTGAATTGGTGCTTGTGACTGAATACTGGGGGATCAAATTCAGGGGCCTTCCAAGATGACTACAATCTTGCCGTTGGGTTTGGAGGCTCGCGCGCCTCAATGACCCGGAGAGCTACGCTGGCCGGAGTCGGGGCTCCATGGTCGCCCATGCCAAAGAGGTCAAAGGGTAGAGGCCAGATGAAGAGCAGTCCACTGGTTCTCCGGGTTCAGGGCTGACAACCTTGACTGGCCAAGCAGAATTGTTATGGAAGCAGCAATGGAGAATCCTTCTGCATCTGGATGTGACGGTATTCCTGAGTCTCCATCCAGGAACTGTGTGACTGATAGGAGTGAAAACCGAGCTACTGACACGATGAAGGAAACCCTGAACACCGCCAGAGATGGAGGACCTTCATTGCTGTTCTAAACGCCAACGACGTAACGGGCAGTTAGTAAGCAAATTCTGGGAGCTAAATCCAAGAAAGCCATAGCCCAGGATCTCCTTTAATAAAACATCCATGAAGGTGATGATTAGACGTGGGTCAATGCATGTGTATACACAAGTGGGCATCAGTGATGCTCAGATGTCACTTTCATAGACTTACAGTGTCACAACCAAGCCCTTTGCTTGCCATACTTGCGGTGAACATTCAACCCACTCCTGTACTAATCAAGGCACATAAAACGCTGGAGAAA
This sequence comes from Hypanus sabinus, assembly GCF_030144855.1. Lineage (NCBI taxonomy): Eukaryota > Metazoa > Chordata > Chondrichthyes > Myliobatiformes > Dasyatidae > Hypanus > Hypanus sabinus. The sequence continues at coordinate 15,370,008 of NC_082729.1, read as the reverse complement.
CTCAGCAGGCCAGGCAGCATCTATGGATAAGAGTGAACAGTCAACGTTTCGGGCCAAGACCCTTCGGCAGGACTGGAGTGAGGTTGGAACTGGAGAGAGGAGTGTTGAAGTCTAGACGGTTTATGTCCCGTCGGCAGATGTTTGCAGGTAGAAGACCAGAGCAGGGTGTCCAGGAAGAGGAGGAGGGTTGAAGACGGGAGAAGGGGTTGCCAGCGCACGGTGGGGAGTCCTAGCCGAAGAAGTGGGCTCGGAGACGGAAGCAGCAGAAGAAGAGATCAGCATCGTGGCAGGCGCGGAACTCACTGAGGTGTGTCCTGACGAAGGGTTTCAGCCTGAAACGTCGACTGTACTCTTTTAAACAGACGCTGCCCGGCCTGCTGAGTTCCTCTGGCATTTTGTGTCTGTTGCTCGGGTTTCTAGCATCTGCTGAATTTCTCTTGCCTGTACTAGTCACATCATCATCACTTACCATCACTTAGTTCACTTTCTGACCTCTGCAATTCAAATTCTCGTCCAGATACATATTCAAAGCTGTGAGACCATCAGTGTCTACTCCATCATGGTGCTCATCTTCTGGGTGAAGGAATTCTTCTTCAGATTCCCCGTAAACCTTTTACCCCTGACTGTAAATCTGCTCTGAACTCACCCTATGACCTTTAGACTCACTTTAAAGGACTCCTTACAACTTGTCCTCAGCATTGATTTTTATTTGAAAAGTTCTTTTGCACGTCGACTGTTGGTCAGTCCTTGTCTGTTTATGTCAACACAAAACAAAATGCTGCAGGAACTCAGAAGGCCAGTACTCGTGTCTGTCTGTTTATGAATTGATTTTTTTTCTGTGAGATTCTGTTTTGCTCACGAGAAAATTGATTTCGATGTGGCATACGAACTTTGATAATAAATTTACTTTGAACTTGAAAGTCTGAACTTTGGTTTTAGATGCCTCTACAATGGGGAAAAGTTTCCCACTACCCTAAAGACATTTTTTTTTAAAAAACTGCAGATGTTGGAGTTCTAAAACTTAATGGAAAAGGGTAGGACTACTCAGTAGGTCAGAGTGTTGCTGGGAGAAGACAAAGAGTGTCAAATTTTCCGGTTGGAGACATTTCATCAGAACTGAAAAAGGAGAGGAAAGAAGCTTGTAAAGCCACAGGGAGAATTGTAGATCGCTGACAGGATGAAACCAGTTACCCTGGTTTCCCACCATCTCAGAGTTTTGTATGCTACTATCAGGCCCGCCCCACTTAGCCTCAAAAAAAAAACAAAGAACTGGAAGAATTAACTAGTCAATAATGCATCTGTGAAGGCAAAGAAATGAGCGACATTTCAAATCTGGGCCCTCCATCGACTCCTGAAGCAAGGCCCCAACCCAAAACCTCAACTTTTCATTTGCCTCCACAGATGCTGCCCGACCAGTTGAGTTCGTCACATCCTAACGCAGTGTTCCAATCCAAAGCACAGACAAATCCTTTCCTCGTATCCGAACAGAGTGTTTCAACCCAAAGCACCAAAAAAATCATTTCCTCCCGTAGATGTTGCTCAACCTGCTGAGTTCCACCAGCAGGTTGTTTGTGGATACTGAACACAGTACTCCGGCCATGGACTAATCTATATTCTCCATAGTTGTACCATAACACCCGGCTGTTCTATTCTGTGGCACAGGTCATGAAAGTAAATATCCCAGATGCCACCTTCACTGCCTTTTCTACTTCTGCACCTACCTTGGAATTGTGCCCCAAGACCACGTGTACGTCATGTGACACAACTCACAGCCAAAGAGACATCAAAAATCTCCTGTTTGGTCGGTAGCTGGGAGTTGTCTTGGCTTAATGCATTCATGGAGGTTGTGATAGTTTTATACCTTGCTCTGTACTGATGCCAGTATTTTTTCCACAACGTATGTCAGTGATAATTGACTGGATTCTGTGTCTGATTAATTTATCGCGTATACATTGAAACATGCAGTGAAATGCGGGGTTTGCATCAAGAACCAACATACCCAAAGATGCGCTAGGGCAGTCGGCAAGTGCCGGCTGACATTCTGGCACCAATGTGCTCAGCAGAGTAACGCAGGACACAATGAAGCAGAACATACAAGGTAATATTCGTCCTTTAACAAGGACAAGCTTGCATGGGTAGAAACACTAGAACTGTTTTGTTGACAGATTTACAGAATGGCTTCAGCTCAACCACATTTTACTCAGGGCACTCTAGCCCACCATGAACACATGTGCTGTGTTCACCAACATCACTTCCAGCTCCATGTGAACCACCCGCAATGCACGCTAGGAACTGAGGTTCTTTATTATGTACACACATAATAACAGATCTTTCCCCTTCAAAGAAAGCAAACACAATGGTACGTGCACAAGACACAGTAATGCTTTCCAACAAAGATATTTACATCAACTTCAATTGTAATAAGCAAATAGAGTCCCTTATTCACTCATCTACTTTCAGACCACCTCTGTGGTGGTTTAATGATTCCTTTTGGTGTGCTGTTTGTTTCCACAGATGTCTTGCTTTCACTTGCTATGTTAATGCCAGTGTCCTTTGAAGAACTCTGATCTACAAGTTCATTTCTTTCACATCCTTCTGCCAGGATTCTATCTGTCTGGCTGTTCTTGTTCCTGCTGTGTGAACATAATTCACTCCATGTTCCCCATATTGGAGCCCTGGACCACATCCAAGTGACCAGTGAGCCTCTGGACCAGTTCCAACTGATTCCGTCTCAATTCACAGAGCTCCTTCTGTTGGCTGTGTATCATAGGTAGCAACTCCTCCTGTTGGCTCGTGTGGAACTGTTGCTGTTGTTTTGACTTTGGCGGCTGTGTGGTCTCCCCATCTTCCTTTTTATTTTTCCCCCTTCAACTTCAGAGAGGATGGTGGAGGTACTTCTGGCTTTCGGTCTTTAAATGGAAGTCGATGAGAGACGGATTTTGACCCGAAGCTGCACGATATGGAAGCAAGACAGGTGACTTCTTCACCATGACCACTCTGTTCAGCACCGACATCCTGACTGTCCTGCAGCTGGTACAGATGTCCAAGGAAGGTGGAACTCTTGTGCTTTTCTTACATAAACTCTCTGGAGCTGTCAAGCAAAGCTGTTACCAGTTTCTCAAGTTGCATCAGGTAAGCGTCCGAGCCCCTCAAAGACATCTGCATACGCTTTATTGAGTGTAGCCTGGTCACCTTCGGTCTCTGACGACAATACAAAAAATCTTTCCACCAGGTTGAGCCTTTCACAATCACTCAGACCTAATATTGGCTGTACTACAATGAGTAGTCGAGTCTTTAGATGCTGTCCCTTGTGCTTGAAGATCACTACACAGCCCCCTTATACTGGAATGTTCTCTCCAGTATAGCCTGTCACTTTTAACTTTGCTGAGTAAATCTTGCTCTTTACTTTGAGAGTCTTGTAGTCATCCACAGACAGCTGATCTTCCTGGGCTCTGTTGTCAAACTTGAATGGAATTATTGCCTCATTCACCGTCGCTGGAATGATCCATTCTGTTTTACTAGCATCAAAGATCTGCAGGGAGTCTACAAAGACTTCTGACACCATGTTATGTTTATCCTTTAGCAAAGGCAAACTTGCATGGATAAGAACACTAGAATTATTTTATTTACAGATTTACAGAATGACTTCAGCTTGACCACATTTCACTCCAGCCCACCACGAGTGTGTGTGCGTGTGCGTGCGTGTGTGTGTGTGTGTGTGTGTGTGTGTGTCTGTGTGTGCACATGCGTGTGTGTGTGTGTCCCATTCACCAATGTCGTTTCCATTTCTGGGTGAACCCGCCCACAATGCACACTGGGAACTAAAGTTCTTTATTATGTACAGACATAATAAGACGCCAAGCGACAAAGCAACAGAACTCAAGCCTATTAGAAAAATGTCTATCTTAGATTGGCTGTTGTGTAATTACCCAGATCTTATTAGTCAGCTTAAAGTAAGGGAATCCTTAGGAGGCAGTGATCATAATGTGATTGAATTCATACTGCAGTGTGAGAGGAAGAAGCATAAGTCACATGTATCAGTATCACAATGGAATGAAGGGAATTCCAGAGACATGAGAGAGGAGCTTGCCCAGGTGGGTTGGAGGGGGATACTGGTGGGGATGACAGCAGAGCAGAGATGGCTGAAGTTTCTGGGAATAGTTCACAAGGCACAGGATAGATATGTTCCACAGAAGTTCTCAAATGGCAGGGCTAGGCAACCGTGGCTGACAGGGGAAGTTAGCAACTGCAAAAAAGCCAAGGAAAGGGCATATAAGGTAGCAAAAGTGAGTGGGAAGTTGGATGATTGGGAAGCTTTTAAAATTCAACAAAAGGCAACTAAAAAAGCTATAAAAAGGGGAAAAAATCAAATATGAAGGCAAACTAGCCAATAATATGAAGTAGAATACTAAAAGTTTTTTTTCAGTTATATAAAGAATAAAAAGGAGGTGAGAGTTGATATTGGACCACTGGGGGAATGATTCTAGTGAGGTAGTAATGGGGGACAAAGGAATGGCAGATGAACTTAATAGGTACTTTGCACCGGTCGTCACTGTGAAAGACACTAGCAGTGTGCCAGAGGTCCGGGAGTGTCAGGGAGCTGGAGTGAGTTCCATTGCTATTACAAAGGAAAAAGTGTCAGGAAAACTCAAAGGTCTTAAGGTGGATAAGTCACCTGGACCAGATGGACTACATCCTAGAATCCCGAGAGAGGTCGCTGAAGAGATAATGGATGCACTGCTCAAGGTCTTTCAAGAATCACTTGATTCTGGCACGGTCCCAGAGGATTGGAAAATTGCAAATGTCACTCCACTGTTTAAGAAGGGAGGAAAACAAAAGAAAGGAAATTACAGGCCAGTTAGCCGAACCTCAGTGGTTGGGAAAGTGTTGGAGTCTATTATTAAGGATGAGGTTTCGTGGCACTTGGAGACTAATGATGAAATAAGTCACAGAGTTAGCATAGTTTATGTAAAGGGAATTCTGGCCTGACAGATCTGTTAGAGTTCTTTGTGGAAGTTGTCTAAGGAGAGGCAGTGGATGTCATTTACTTGGATTTTCAAAAGGCGTTTGATACATGAGGCTGCTTAACCAGATAAAATCCTATGGCATTACAGGAAAGACACTGGCATGGCTAGTGGAATGGCTGACAGGCAGGAGGTAGCAAGTGGGAATAAAAGGGGCCTTTTCTGGTTGGCTGCCAGCAACTAGTGGTGTTCCTCAGGGGTCAGTACTGGGACCGCTACTTTTCACATTGTTTGTCAATGATTTGGATAATGAAATTGTTGGCTTTGTGGCAAAGTTTGCAGGTGATAGGGAGATAGGTGGAGGGACGGGTAGTGCTGAGGAAGCAATGCAGCAGGACTCAAGACAAATTGGAAGAATGGGCAAAAAAAGTGGAAGATAGAATACAGTGTTGGGAAATGTGTGATAATGCATTTTGGTAAAAGAAACAATAGCGCGAACTATGATCCTATGGTGGGGTATCCAGAACTAGAGGGCAAAGCCTCAAAACTGAGGGACAACCTTTTAGAACAGAAGTAAGGAGGAATCTTTTTTAGCCGAAGAGTGGTGAACCTGTAGAATACTCTGCCACAGACAGCGGTGGAGGCCGAGTCTGTGGGTATATTTAAAGAGGAAGTTGATAGGTTTCCGCTCGGTTTGGGCAACAAGGGTTATGTTGTGAGTCCAGATGTATGGAGTTGAATGGGACCTAGGAACAGCCATGGTGAAATGGCAGGTGACTTGATGAGCTGAATGGCCTGCTCCTATGCCTTATGGGCTTACACCAAGCAAGAAAGCAACACCTGTGCCCCGCACCGTCAGGCTCACAGACAGTCCTCCAACCTCAGGACAGGCCGACTTTGGCCTCCGGCCACCAGCGTACCCGTGGATTCACAGACACTGCGCCTTCAACACCCCCAGCGGGCTCGCAGATTTCGAGCTCAGGCTGTCAGGCCTCGGCCTCTGGTCATCCAGTCAACCTTCTGGGACTTGATACTGTGTGAACGTACCACGGCCAGCTGGAGGGAAGATGTTATTTCAATGAAATAAGTATTAGGAAAGGCCGATGAACTCAGGGCATGGATCAACACGGGGGATTATGACATTGTGGCCATGAGTGAGTCTTGTTTGTAGGGAGGGCAGGACTGGCAACTCAGTTTTCTGGGATTCTGTTGTTTTAGACTTGATAGAGTGAGAGGGATTAAAAGGGGAAGCAATCAGGGAAAATGTCACGGCTGTGCTCAGACAGGACAAATAGAGATCTAGTCTAGATTGACTTTATGGGTAGACCTGAGGAATAAGCAAGGCATGACCAGGCTAATGGAATTATGTGATAAACCACCAAATAGCCATCAGGATTTAGAGGAGCAAATTTGTAGAGAGACCGCAGACAGTTGCAAGAAATTTAAGGTTGTGATAGCAGGTGATTTTAACTTCCCATAAATTGACTGTAAAATTTACACACTGTAAAAGGGCTGGATGAGAAAAAAGCTTGTCGAGTATGTTCAGGGAAGTTTCCTTAATCAGTACGTAGAAGTCCCAGCTGGAGAGAGTGTAATAGTCGATCTCCTGTTAGGGAATGAGACAGAGCAGGCGACAGATGTTTGTGTAGGGGGACACTTGGCATCTGCTGATCGTACCTCCATTAGTTTCAAGGTAATTATGGGAAAGCGTTGGTCTCGTTCTCGGGTTGAGATTATAATTTGAAGAAAGGCCAATTTTGATGATGTGAGTAATGATCTGGCGAGTCAAGTCGTCAACTTTTATTGTCATTTCGACCATAACTGCCGGTACAGTACACAGTAAAAATGAGACAACGTTTTTCAGGACCATGGTTTACATGACACAGTACAAAAACTAGTCTGAACTACGTAATAAAAAAAACACAGAGAAAGCAATACTGGACTTCAGACCTACACTGGACTGCATAAAGGGCACAAAAACAGTACCGGCATTACAATAAATAATAAACAGGACAATAGGGCAAGGTGTCAGTCCAGGCTTCGGGTATTGAGGAGTCTAATAGTTTGGGGGAAGAAACTGTTATATAGTCTGGTCATAAGAGCCCAAATGCTTCGGAGTCTTTTCCCAGATGGCAGGAGGGAGAAGAGTTTGTATGAGAGGTGTGTGGGGTCCTTCATAACGCTGTTTGCTTTGCGGATGCAGCGTGTAGTGTAAATGTCCGTGATGGCGGGAAGAGAGACCCCGATGATCTTCTCAGCTGACCTCACCATCCACTGCAGGGTCTTGCGATCCGAGATGGTACAATTTCCGAACCAGGCAGTGATGCAGTTGCTCAGGACGCTCTCAATACAACTCCTGTAGAATGTGATGAGGATGGGGGGTGGGAGATGGACTTTCCTCAGCCTTCGCAGAAAGTAGAGACGCTGTTGGGCTTTCTTTGCTATGGAGCTGGTGTTGAGGGACCAGGTGAGATTCTCCGTCAGGTGAGCACCAAGAAACTTGGTGCTCTTTACGATCTCTACCGAGGAGCCGTCGATGTTCAGCGGGGAGTGGTCGCTCCGTGCACTCCTGAAGTCAACAACCATCTCTTTTGTTTTGTTCACATTCAGAGACAGGATGTTGGCTCTGCACCAGTCCATTAGCCGCTGCACCTCCTCTCTGTAAGCTGACTCGTCATTCTTGCTGATGAGATCCACCACGGTCGTGTCATTGGGGAACTTGATGATATGGTTCGAGCTGTGTGTTGCAGCACAGTCGTGGGTCAGCAGAGTGAACAGCAGTGGACTGAGCACACAGCCCTGGGGGGGGCCGTGTTCAGTGTGATGGTGTTGGAGATGCTGCTCCCGATCTGGACAGACTGAGGTCTCCCAGTCAGGAAGTCTAGGATCCAGTTGCAGAGGGAAGTGTTCAGGCCCAGTCAGCTCAGCTTTCCAGTCACTTTCTGAGGGATGATTGTGTTGAATGTTGAACTGAAGTCTATGAACTGCATCCGAACATACGTGTCTTTTTTGTCTAGGTGAGTTAGGGCCAGGTGGAGGGTGGTGGCAATGGCGTCACCTGTTGAGCGGTTGGGACGGTACGCAAACTGCAGTGAGAGGGGCAGCAGGGTCTTGATGTGCCTCATGATGAGCCTCTCGAAACACTTCATGATGATGGACGTGAGTGCAACGGGACGGTAGTCATTTCGACAGGACACTGAAGACTTCTTCGGCACGGGGACGATGGTGGCGGCCTTGAAGCACGTTGGAACGGTGGCACTGTTCAGGAAGATGTTGAAGATGTCAGTGAGAACATCTGCTAGCTGGTCTGAGCATCCTCTGAACACTCTACCAGGGATGTTGTCTGGTCCAGCAGCCTTCCGTGGGTTGACCCTGCACGGGGTTCTTCTCACGTCGGCCGCGGTGAGACACAGCACCTGGTCATTTGCAGGAGGGGCGGACTTTCTTGCCGCCACGTCATTTTCCACCTCAAACCGGTTATTCAGCGCATCTGGGAGGGAGGCATCACCTGCACAGTCAGGTGATGTTGTCCTGTAATTGGTGATGTTCTGGATGCCCTTCCACATGCGCTGCGTGTCACCGCTGTCCTGGAAGTAACTGTGGATTCGCTGGATGTGTGCACGCTTTGCCCCTCTGATGGCTCGGGTCAGTTTGGCCCTTGCTGCTGTTAAAGCTGCCTTGTCGCCTGCTCTGAAGACGGAGTCGCGGGACCTCAGCAGCACAGGCTCCTCTGCGGTCATCCATGGCTTCTGGTTGGCACATATAGTGATGGTCTTGGACAGAGTAACATCATCAGTGCACTTGCTGATGTAGCTGGTCACTGATGCTGTGTGCTCCTCTAAGTTGGTAGAGTCGCCATCGCTTGCAGCCTCCCTGAACATGTGCCAGTCAGAGTGCTCAAAGCAGTCTTGAAGAGCAGAGATGGCTCCTGCTGGCCTGGTTTTCACCTGCTTCTGAACTGGTCTGGAGTGCCTGGTGAGCGGTCTGTGTGCTGGGATTAGCATAACAGAGATGTGGTCTGAGTATCCAAGGTGGGGGCCGGGCTGTGCCCAGTACGCGTCAGGAATGTTTGTCTAAACCAGGTCCAACGCATTCTCCCCCCCCCCCCCCCCCCCGTTGCAAAGTCCACATACTGATGGAATTTGGGGAGCACTGACTTAAGGTTCGTGTGGTTAAAATCACCGGCGACAATAAACAGTCCATCAGGGTGTGCGTTCTGCAGTTCGCTAATAGCCCCGTACAGTTCACAGAGCGCCTCCTTAGCATTAGTGCTGGGGGGGGAATGTAGACACTGAATATAAGGACAGAGGTGAATTCCCGTGGCAAATAAAATGATCTGCATCGAACTGCCACAAACTCCACTTATGATGAGCAGTGTCTGGAAACCAGCTCAGAGTTCTTACACCATTGTGGTGAACTATGTGCCTGTCTGGACACGCCCCCTGCTGACTGCTCCTGTGGCTCCTCCCATAGGCCCCTGTATAAAGGCGATCTGAGGCCTGACGCTCGGCCTCAGTCTCCAGGACATAGTATGATGGACACTCACTCCTGGTTCCTTCTTCCAGTCAATAAAAGCCGATATCTCGCCTTACGTCTCAGTGTGAGTTATTGATGGTGCATCAACCATTCTGTGTTGATGTAAACACAGACACCGCCACCGCGAGCCTTACCGGAGACAGCTGCATCTCTGTCCGAACGAAACAAAGCAGCGTCCGAAATCCCATCAGTGAGCCACGTCTCTGTGAAGACAAACGCGGAGCAAACTCTGTACTCCCGCCGAGTATTACGTTGGAGTCAGATATCGTCCATTATATTGTCCAGGGAGCGGACATTGGAGAGCAGAATGGACGGGAGAGCTGGCCGGCCAGGGTTTGCTTTTAGCCTGGCACGGACCCCTGCCCGTTTGCCTCGCTTCTGCTTCCTCGCACATCGCTTTCGACGTCTCCATCTCCGGCTCCCAGCATCAGGCAAGCCCGAGGATTGTAGGCCCGTTCCCCTCAGCAAGCCAACATCGTGTAATTCAGCCAGCAGATCTTTGTGGAGGTTTGTTTTTGGGCGATCTCTGTATTGTAGTAGTATCTGGCGATGGTAGTTAGCCGCTCTGTTATCCATGTGCCCTAATCGAAAATTGTGTATCAAACTTAGAAAATTAAATTAAAGTAACACCAGGTCTGAAAGGCCGCTGCTGCCGTGCTGCATGGGTTCCACTATGTGGGTTGGGACAGGTTGGTTTCTGGCAAAGGTGCCCTGGGTCAGTGGGCAGCCTTCAGAAGTGAAACTTTGAGAGTACAGAGTTTGTTCCCGTCAGATTCAAAGGCAAGGGTAAACAGGTTTTCGAGAGGTATCAAGGCCCTGGTTCAAGAAACGAAGGAAGTCTGTGGCTGGTGTAGGTAGGCAGGAACAAATGAGCTCGTGGGGAGTATAAGAAATGCAAGAGAACACAAGAAGGACATCAGGAGGGCTAAAAGAAGACAAGGCGAAGGAGAATCCTAAAAGTTTCTACAGACATATTCAGGGCAAAAGGATAACAAGGGACAAAATTGGCCCTCTGGAAGTACAAAGAGATATTCTACACACGGAGCCGAAAGAGAAGGGGAGATCGTAAGTGGAATTTTTGCATCTGTATTTACTCGGGAGAAGGAGCAGCTGGTGAAATGGCAGATGGAATTTAATGCAGGCAAGTGTGCGGTGTTGCACTTTGGGGAACCATCCAGAGAAGGTTTTACACAGAGAGCGGTAGGGCACCGAGGAGTCGGGTAGAACAAAGTGATCTGGGAATACAGGCCCACAATTCATTGAAAGTGGCATCACATGGATCACAAAGAAAGCTTTTGACACATTGGCCTTCATAAATCTTGAGTACACTTGTTGAAATTATATGAGACATTGGTGAGGCCTAATTTGGTCACCTAACTGCAAGAAAAATGTAATCAGATTGAAAGAGTACATAGAAAATTTACAAGGATGTTGTCAGGTCAAGAAGATTTGAGTTAAAGGGGAAGGTTGATTAGGTTAGGACGTTATTCACTAGAACATAGAAGATTGAGGGGAGATTTGATAGGGGTATACAAAATTATGTGGGGTACAGATTAGAAAAATGCAAGCAGGCTTTTTCCACTGAGGTTGGGTGGGACTCCAACCAGAGGTCATGGGTTAAGGGTGAAAGGTGAAATGTTTACGGGGAACGTGAGGGATAACTTCTTCACTGAAAAGGTGGTGAGAGTATGTAGCGAGAATCCAGCTCAAGTGGTGGATGCAGGGTCGATTTCGACACCTGAGAGCTATTTGGATAGATACATGGATGGTGGAGGTATGGAGGGCGACGGTCCTGGTGCAGCTCGATGGGACAAGGCAGATTAATAAGTTAGATGGGCCGAAGGGCCTGTTTCTGTGCTGTAATGTTCTGCGACTCTCTGTCTCTAAGGAGAGCTCAACTGCTCTGTGAGCGTCCTGCCCCACTGAGTTCCTCTGTCAACTTGTTTGTCGCTCTGTTATTGATTAAATTGACTCTATTTGAGGCTGTGCCCTCTGGTTTTGGATACCCCCCACTATAGGAAACATCTTCTCCTCGTCTACCCTGTCTAGTCATTTCAACATTTCAGTGAGATCCCGATGCCTTTTTCTAAATCCCTGTGAGTACAGGCCCAAAGCTGCCAAACTGCCAGCTTCTCATATGTTAACCCCTTCAATCCTGGAATCATCCTCATGAACCTCCTCTGGACTCCCTCCAATGAGGGCACACCCTTTCCGAGATATAACGTCACTTGGTGGCGCGCAGAAGAGCATCTCTGAACGCACAGCACATCAAACCTTGAAGTGAAGGGGCCACAGGAAGCACCTAGTGAAGTGGCCAATGAGGGTACGGCATGTGAATGGCTGGCGCAGTGATGTCAATGTTAACCTGAATGATGACTAATAACAAATTTTGTTCTTTTGCAGCTCTGTGGCTTTGTGTACGCCTGTTACGTCAGTAAAGTCTTTATGGAAGAGGAAGACAGCTGTAAGTATGTCTTCTTTCTCTTTGTAACAGTAGAGGAAGCTTACCCTAATTCCACCAGCTGGAAGCCCCAGATAGGACCTTGGTCAGACCCCACTTGGAGTACTGTGCTCAGTTATGGTGACACTGCTCAGTACGGGAAGAATGTGGACACTACAGAGAGGGTGCAGAGGAGGTTTACAAGGACGTTGCCTGGATTGGAGAGTGCGCCTCGTGAGAATAGGTTGAGTGAACTCGGCCTTTTCTCCTTGGAGCGACGGAGGATGAGAGGTGACCTGATAGAGGTGTATAAGATGATGAGGGGCGTTGATCGTGTGGATAGTCAGAGGCTTTTTCCCCAAGGCTGAAATGACTAACATGAGGGGATGTAGTTTTAAGGTGCTTGGAAGTAGGAACCGAGGAGATGCCAGGGGTAAGTTTTTCACACAGAGAGCGGTGGGTGCGTGGAATGCACTGCAGTGGGGGTGGTGGAAGTGGGTACAACAGGCTCTTTTAAGAGCTTCTTAGGTAGGTACCTGGAGCTTAGAAAAATAGAGGGTTCTGCAGTAGGGAAATTCTAGGCAATTTCTAGAGTAGGTTACCTGGTGGACACAACATTGTGGGCCGAAGGGCCTATAATGTGCTGTAAATTTCTATATTTTATGTTCTATGTATTGACCCACTCCCATAACTACTGCCCAATGTTTTCAGTAGGGAGCAGTTTCAGAGAGGCTGTTAATCCAGCATTCCCAATTAAAATTGTACTTGCAGTATCATAACACTCACACCACTTTACGGGTGTGAGGGGTAAGATCTTGTACTCAGATGCCTGGAATGCACTGCCTGGTATGGTGGTAGAGGTAAATACTTTAGAGGCTTTTAAGGGACGTATGGATAGGCGCATGGATGTGTGGAAGGTCGAGGGATATGGACATTGTGTAGGGAGGAAGGACTGGTTTCGGGTTCTTTCAATTTACTTTTAATAGGGTCAGCACAACACTGTGGGCTGAAGGGCCTGTACTGTTCTACGTTCTATGATACGACAAGAAGTAATAAAATATCGGTGTTTATCGGCCACATGGCATCTTCAGAAACAGCCCGGGTCTTGGTGAAGAGAAGAAAAGGTTGCACTTACATTGAAATTTCCACAATTTTTCAGGAAGTCTCAATGTTCAAAAGTTCAAAGTGAGTTTATTAACAAATACATATATATTACCACATCCGAGATTCATTTCCTTGTGAGTGTACTCAATAAATTCATAATAGAATCTATGAAAGACCACACCAACTTGGGCGTTCAACCAGTGTGAAAGAGACAACAAGCTGTGCAAATACTAAGAGAAGTAATAATAAATAAATAAGCAACAAATATCAAGAACATGAGATGGAGTCCTTGAAGGCGAGTCTGTAGGATGTGGGAACAGTTCAGTGTTGGGGAGAGTGAAACTGTGTGAAGTTAACTCCTTTGGTTCAAGAGCCTGATGGTTGAGGGATAATAACTGTTCCTGAAACTGGTGGTGCGAGCCACCTGTACCTTCTTCCTGATGGCAGCAGCGAGAAGAGAGCACGACCTGGGTGGTGGGCGTCCCTGAAGTTATCTCCTCAGGTTCAAGACCCTGAAGTTTGAGGGGTATTAACTGTTCCTGAACCTGGTGGTGTGAGTCCTGAGGCTCCCATACCTTCTCCTTCATGGCAGCAGTGAGCAGAGCGCGTTGCCATGGAGAATGTGATGAATTTAAATATTGAGATCCATTAGCTGCCTCAGAAGCCTTTGTATATAAAGAATCTATAATCGAGAATAGTATGTTCTGCAGTTCCCCTTCCAATGTATTATCATATCAATTGGCTACATCCAGGATGTGGCACCAGGAGGTAGCTGTGAGTGATAATTAAATGGCAACTTTTAAATGTTAATGTGGTTCACCTGTGAAAGGATGCAGTCTGTACCACGCTGAGTTTATGAGATGTTCAACACATGTACACTCCTACTTTATAAAGCACTGGTGAGGCATCATTTGCGAGCAGTTTCGGGCCCCTTATCTAAGAAAGGATGTGCTGACATTGGAGAGGGTTCACGAAATGATTCTTGGACTAAAAGGCTTGTCGTATGAGGAGCGTTTGATGCCTCCGGGCCTCTGCTCACTGGAGTTCAGAAAAAATGAGGGGGTGACCTCATTGAACCCTATCGAGTGGATGTGGAGAGGATGTTTCCTGAGGTGGGGGAGTATAATGTCGAATCAGGTTCATGGGTCTGGCAAGTGAGACAGGAAATGCACTGACTTTGAATAGGTATATTAATCATTTATATAGGTAGGTAGGTCGCATCCGGAATTATTTCCAGGTAGCGGACAATTTCCTTCCACACTGCTGTGACGTATTGGGAGATTGCGTACGAGGCAAGTTACAGCAGTGGTTTGCAATTTCCTTCAGCTGGGTGAGTTTTTTTTTTAAAGAGTTCACCAGCTCTTATGCACAAACTGTAAAAAATTTGACCAAACGTTCATGTTCCCCAAATTACAGACACTCCAAAGCTGACTCTTCAACAAACATGCTTAATTAAAAGTACATGCAGAGCTTACCTTCCCAATGGTCATGTCCCCCACTGGCCTTAAACAAAGGACGAGAGACAGAATCTCCCACACGTGCTCCCTATATACCCAGGATATTTGAAACTGGACACCAGGCAGCTAACCAATGGGAAAGCAGCTGCAGTTTCTAAACTAACCAATCACAATGAAAGCGGCTTTCGAAAATCCGAATAAGGCAGGTCCCCACAGGATGGGGAGTCTAAGAACAGGTGAAACAACCTCAGAATAGACAGGGCATCCTTTTAGGAATGGAGGTGAGGAGAGGTTTCTTTAACCTGGGGGCGGTGAATCTGTGGAATTCGTGGCCACAGGCGGCTGTGGAGGCCAAATCATTGGGTATAGTTAAGGCAGAGGTTGATCGATTCTTGATTAGTCAGGACATGAAGGGATACAGGGAAAAGGCAGGAAATCTGGGGCTGAGAGGGAAAATGGATCAGACACGACGAAATGGTGGAGCAGACTCGATGGGCCAAATGGTCTTTTTATTCTCCTATATCTTATTCAGCATGGTCCCCGGGTTGAGACCCCTGTTTTAGACCTACTCTGAAATGCTTCCAATGTATGGACACCCCGGTTTGATACGGGGATCGAAGTGGGTAGTGTGGTAGTGCAATCAAATCACAAACAGGAGAAAATCTGCAGAGCAACACACACAAAATGCTGGTGGAACGCAGCAGGCCAGACAGCATCTATAGAAAGAAGCACTGTCGATGTTTCGGGCCGAGGACCTTCGCCAGGACGAACGGAAAAATGAGGTAGTAAGAGATTTGAAAGTGGGAGGAGGAGGGGGAGACCTGAAATGATAGGAGAAGACCAGAGGGGGTGGGATGAAGCTAAGAGCTGGAAAAGTTGATTGGCAAAAGGGATACAGAGCTGGAGAAGGGAAAGGATCAGGGGACGGGAGGCCTGGGGAGAACGAAAGGGGGATGGGAGCACGACAGGGAGATGGAGAGCAGGCAAGGAGTGATGGCAAGAGGGAAATAAATAAATAAATAAATAAATAGATAAATAGATAGATAGATAGATAGATAGATAGATAGATAAATAGATAAATAAATAGATAAATAAATAAATAGATAGATAGATAGATAGATAGATAGATAGATAGATAGATAGATAGATAGATAGATAGATAAATAAATAAATAGATAAATGGATGGATGGATGGATGGATAGATAAATAAATAAATAAGGGATGGGGTGAGAGGGGGGCATTAAAGATTCTGTTAATGCCACCCTCCCCTTCTTACACCATCCTTTATTTATTTATTTATTTATGTATTATTTTCCCCCCCTTTTTTCTTCTTTTCTCTCTCTGTCCCTCTCACAATCACTCCTTCCCTGCTCTCCATCTCCCTCTGGTGCTCCGCTCCCCCTTTCTTTCTCCCGAGGCCTCCCGTCCCATGATCCTTTCCCTTCTCCAGCTCTGTATCACTTTCACCAATCAATTTTCCAGCTCTCAGCTTCAGCCCTCCCCTCCTGTCTTCTCCTATCATTTCGCATTTCCCCCTCCCCCTCCCACTTTCAAATCTCTTACTATTTCTTTTTTCAGTTAGTCCTGTCGAAGGGTCTCGGCCCGAAACATCGACAGTGCTTCTCCCCATAGATGCTGCCTGGCCTGCTGCGTTCCACCAGTGTTTTGTGTGTGTTGCTTGAATTCCCAGCATCTGCATATTTCCTCGAGTTTGCCTTTTTGAAAATCTGCAGAGGCTGGAAATCTGAAAAACACCCACAAAATGCCAGAGGCCAGGCAGCATCAACGGAAAAAAGTACAGTCGACGTACTCCAGTGTCGTGACGAGGCCACGCTTAGGTTGGAGGAACACCACCTCATATTCCATTTGGGTAGCCTCCAACCTGATGACATGAACATCATCTTCTCAGACTTCTAGTAATACCCTCCACCCACCCCCTTCACCATTTCCCACCCTCTTTCCCCTCCCTCATCTTATCTCCCTGCCTGCCCATCACCTCCCTCTGCTGCTCCTCCCCCCCTTTCTCTTTCTTCCATGGCCTTCTGTCTCTTTCACCAATCGACTTCCCAGCTCTTTACTTCATCGCTCCTCTGCCAGGTTCTCTCTCTTCTCCCCACTTCCCTCCCTCCCTGGCCTTTTAAACCTGCTCCTCAGCTTTTTTGCTTCAGTCCTGCCGAAGGGTTTCGGCACAAAATGTCAACTGTGCTTTTTTCCATAGATGCAGCCTGGCCTGCTGTGTTCCTCTGGCACTTTGTGTCTGTTGTTAGTCTGGTAGAGTAATGCTGAGCATAACACTTTACAGTGCCAGCGACAGGGGTTCAGATTCCCCTCACTGAATGCCAGGAGTCTGTACAATCTCCCTGAGACCATATGGCCTAATTCTGCTCCGATATCTCATGCTCTTGCTCTCTTAATGATTAAAGACTAATCAATTGATGTGATGGATCTTGTCTCCTATTGGCTTGAATGGTGACTCATGATAACCTGGGTCATGGCATTTGGCTTTAAATGGCCACAGTGGAGAAGCCCAAATAGAAACCGACCTCGAGAAGTTTTTGATGAGTCACCACCTTGAACCTCTCGTGGTGGAGATAGTCCAACAGAGAATCTCACAAAGCAGATAATAATTAACATAGTTTCGAGGTGACCATTATAAGGAGACAGATGACCTGAACAAAGAGCAGGGCAACTTAACATGCTCTAAAAGAATTGCTTCTGCATACAGACAGAATCAGATTTAATATCACCGGCATAAGTCATGGAAATTGGTGTCTTTGAGGCAGCAGTACAATGCATAGGCATATATAAAAATTAAATAGTTTGCTTAAATAAGTAGCACAAAAATAGAAGTAAAAAAGGTGGTATGGTAGAGTTCGTGGGTTCAACGTCCATTCCAAAATCAGATGACAGAAGGGAAGAAGCTGTTCCTGAATCACTGAGTGTGTGCCTTCAGACTCCTGTACCTCCTCCCTGATGGCAGAGGGGAAGAAGCAGTTCCTGAATCGCTGAGTGTGTGCCTTCAGACTCCTGTACCTCCTCCCTGATGGCAGAGGGGAAGAAGCTGTTCCTGAATCGCTGAGTGTGTGCCTTCAGACTCCTGTACCTCCTCCCTGATGGCAGAGGGGAAGAAGCTGTTCCTGAATCGCTGAGTGTGTGCCTTCAGGCTCCTGTACCTCCTCCCTGATGGCAGAGGGGAAGAAGCTGTTCCTGAATCGCTGAGTGTGTGCCTTCAGGCTCCTGTACCTCCTCCCTGATGGTAGCAGTGAGAACAAGGCATGTCCTGTGTGTTCGGTGTCCTTAATAATGGACGCTGCCTTTCTGAGACACCGCTCCTTGAAGACGCTTTGGATACTATAGAAGCTAGTGCCCATGATGGAGCTGACTAATTTTACAACTCTCTGCAGCTTATTTCGATCCTGTGCAGTTGACCCCCCCCCCCCACAAAACCAAACAGTGATGCAGCCAGTTAGAATGCTCTCCACGGTACGTCTGCAGAAGTTGGCGAGTGGTTTTGTTAACTCACGAAATCTCCTCAGACTCCTAATGAAATATAGCTGATGTTAGGAGTTAGACAGTGGCAATAAATGTTTCTACACTTCCAAGTCAAGAGGGTTTGGAGTAGAGCTGGAAGCTGCAGGTGGTGGGGCAGCTTGCCCTGTTCTGCGTGGTCAGGGGGACGGAGTTCACAGGAGAAGCTGTCGGTAACTGCAGGGCATTTTGTAGCTAAGCGGACCAACATTCTCGAGAACTGGTACAGAATCAGAAAGAGGTTTATTATCACCGACAGAGGTCATGAATTTTTTTGTTTTACAGCAGCAGTGCATAAAAATTACTGTAAGTTACAATGACAAAGACATTTTAAAAATAAATAAATTAGAAATGAGAAATTATGCAAAAAAAAAGAGCAAAATAGTAAGGTACAGTTCATGGGTTCATGGACTGTTGATGGCGGAGGGGAAGAAGCTGTTCCGAAATCATTGAGTGTGCATACTTGGGCTCCTGTACCCTTTCCCTGATGCCAGTAATGGGACAAGGCCACGTCCTGGATGGTGAGGCTCCCCGAAGATGGATGCCAACTTTTTGAGGCACCACCATTTGAAGATGCCCTCAGTGGTGGGGCCCTGGTGCCCATGGTGGAGCTGGCTGGGTCCGCAGTTTTATTTCGGCCCCGTGCATTGGAGCCTCCATGCCAGGCGACGATGCAACTGCTCAGAATGCTCTCCACTGAACATCTGTAGAAACTTGCTGGTCTTTAGTGACTAACCACATCTCCTCAAGCTCCCAATGAGGTATGTTCTTCTTCGTGATTGCATCCCTACATTGGGCCCAGGATGGATCCTCTGAGATGGTGATGCTCAGGGACTTGAAGCAGCTCTGCCTTTCCGCTGTTGACCCCTCAATATGGGCTGGCATGTGTTCTCCCAGCTTCCCTTCCCTGAAATCCACAGTCAAGCCCTTGGTGTTACCGACGTTGAGGGCAAGATCGTTGCTGCGACACCACACAACCAGCTGATCTATCTCACTCCTGTACGCCTTCTCGCCGCGGGCAACAGTTGTAGATGGCGTTTGAGCTGTGCCTAGCTACAGGGCCGTGAGCGTAGAGAGAGAGGAGAGCAGTGGGCCGAGCCTGCAGCCTGGAGGTGTGTCTGTGCTGGTTGTCAGCAAGGAAAGAGTGCTGCTCCTGATCTGCACTGATTGGCCTTTTGTGCTGATCGTCGGCACGGAAGGACTGCTATTCCTGACCCGCGCCGGCTTTTACGATGAGATCCAGTTGCAGGCGGAGGAATAGAACCGGGTTTTCAAGCCTGTTGATTGGTAATGACTTCAGATTTGGTTACGTTGCTCTCACATCTTGATTGGATGGCAGAGTGAAGATATGTCTCTACCAACTGAGGTGCAAGGAGCTCCTTCCCTCTGCTAGTCTGCAGGTCACCCCTGGGCAAGGTATAACACCTAATTAGCCCCCCCGAACGCATCCAGGGGGCAGGTGGTGGATGGGCGTATGAGCAGCCGGTGCACATCACAATTCCTGGTTATGAGACCACTGGCGTCAGGCAGACAACCTCTGAAGAGTATTGATAATGGCTGGGGGTGAACCATTTTGTAAAGACACTGCCCAGAAGAAGGCAACGGCACACTGCTTCTGTAGTAAAAAAATTGCCACGGCCATGGAAAGACCAAGGTAGATGACACAGCCTGTCACAAATGAACATACCTTGATATTTCCTTATTTCTTTGTGACATATAAGGAGACCATACAGCCCATCATAGTTATGCTAGCTCAGAGTAATTCCATCACACTGGGGGCGTTTTACAGCAGTGAATTAACCAAGCAAGCAAGCTTTCCTTTGGAATGTGGGCGGGGGGCAGGTACTGGGGCACAAACACGAAAAAACCTGCAGGTGCTGGAAATCCAGAGCAACGCACACAAAGCGCTGGGGGAGCTCAGCAGGTCAGGCAGCATCTACGGAAAAGAATAAGCAGTCAACATTTCGGGCCGAGACCCTTCATCAGGACTCGGGCATCTGAGAGGGAGCGCGTGCGGCCGCAAAGAGAAGGCGCCAATGCGGTACAGATAGAAGCAGAGGTCGCGGGCGAACTCGGAGAATACAGTAGTACTACCTGCATTACTTGTGCCACACCGAGCGACTTGGAACTGCCTACTTTCACTAAAGACTTTATCTCTCGGCAGAATTGTTGACCGGATATTGATCTTCACGGATCAGGGGTGTGATGGCTACCTGCGTTTTGCCTGTGGTGTATTCCACTTTAACCCTGAATCAAGACGATTTGCGTCGATACAGATGTCGTCCAGTGGCAAGTGAAAGGATCCTCACATCACATCTTTAATCTCCTGGATTAAAGCTCCTGATCCCTTGGCTTTTCTCACAGCCGCCAATCTTGTTCAAAGACAAAGGGAAGCAGAAGAATGAGTGGGGATCTCATTGAAACCTATCGAATATTGAAAGGCCTACTCAGCGTGGATGTGGAGAGGATGTTTCCTTTAGTGGGGGAGTCTAGGACCAGAGGACACAGCCTCAGAATGGAAGAAAGTCCCTTCAGAACAGAGATGAGGAGGAATTTCTTTAGCTAGAGGATGGTGAATCTGTGGAATTTATTGCCTCAGATGACTGTGGAGGTCAAGTCATTTAAAGCAGGGGTTGATAGGTTCTTGATTAGCAGGGGTGTCAAAGGTTACAGGGAGAAGTCAGGAGAATGGAGTTGAGAGAGAAAATAAAGCAGCCAAGACCGGATGGTGGAGCAGACGTGGTAGGTCGAATGCCCCGATTCTGACCCTTTAGTCTAAGGTGGAAATCGGGAGCAAAATAGAAAATTCTGGAAAGGATCTGAAGATCAGGCAGCACCTCTGGCAAAGGAGAGTTAATATTTCAAGTTGATGACTATTCCTCAACACTGGGAAAATGTTTTGGGGTAAAACATGTTTCAATATGCAGGAAGGAGGCAAGAAGAAAGGAAGGCAGTGATTGGGCAAAGAGGAAGAGGGGTTAAAGGTCAAAATGGGTCCTAGAGCTGGGTGAGAGTGTATAGTGAATGCTCTCTGTTTCTCAGTTTTCCTTCCACCTTCTCAGAAGGCATGAGATCAAAAGGTGAGCTAAGAGGAGGAATTTCACACTGTTAGGCTGCCAAACATGAGAAAATCTGCAGACGCTGGAAATCTGGAACGCACAACAAAAACGCTGGAGGACCTCAGCAAGTCAGGCAGCATCTCTGGAAAGGAGTAAACAGGGGTCGACTTTTTGGCCCGAGACTCTTTTTCAGGACTGCCGTCGCTTTATTGAATAAAACACCTCAGAGGCAGCAATGTGTTCTCAATAGGGGTGCTAACATAGACAACAGAGCATACAGAAACGTGCATACGCACATACACAATCAGGAGCAGGGTTTTCAATGGAATTATCCTTTTCATAGAACATAGAATAGTATAGCACAGAACAGGTCCTTCGGCCCACCAATTGGTTGTGGCAAACCAATTAAATTAGTCATCAAATGGTTAACTGATCTCTTCTGCCTACACAATACCCATTTAGGATAATTTTCCTCACATTCATGCCTATCTAAATGTCTCTTAAAACTCTCTAATCTATCTGCCTCTATTGCCACCCCAGGGAACGCATTCCCAAAGTTTGGATCGGTATGTGGATGGTAGGGGCATGGAGGGCAATTTTCCTGGTGCAGGTTGATGCGAGTAGGCAGGTTAAATAGTTCAGCATGGACTAGATGGGTCGAAGGGCCTGTTTCTGTGCTCTTCTTCTCCATGACCCAATGACCCAATGAATTCTCGGTGTTAAAAAAAAACTTGCCCCTCACATCTCATTTGAAATTGCCCCATCTCTCACCCCCCTCCTCTTCCATCCCATGGATTCTGAGACCCCGACCAATGCCCCAATTTCAACCAACATTGGGAACTTGGGGGGAAAAAAACAACGGAATCTGCAAACCCAAAGAAACATTTCCAGCAAACACCGCGCTAGAGATTTGAAATTGAAGCCGGGGCTCCTAACTATATACGTCTGTAATGTGGGAGCAGGTCATGGGTTTGGTGAACGGGACAGATGACACTGACTATGAAAAGTACATTGATCATTTACTTACAATGGTAAAACATTCAACCAAGCATCTAAGCTCCCCCCAAGTTACATGAAACCACTTTGGTTTCCTGGGCTATGTAAGTCCAGGGAAGACAACCTTCGGCCCTGCCAAACCCGTGAGGCGCCCAATCCCACCCCAAACCCCGGCTGGGGTGGATGCTGTGTCATTTACAAATTAATGCCACAAAATAACAGACGATTAAAGGAATCGTATTACTGAACCTTAACTGAAGTAAAGAGAAACAAAGGGAAAAGGGCCCATTCTAATTAAACAGTCAAATTTGCACATGTTGGAGCTCAGCTTGAACTTCTCCGTCACTCACACGCCGGGCCCTCGGTCAACGTGAAAGCGCACGCCACCTTCCGAATGTCGCTCGCAATCCGTCTCGAACAAACGGGGTCTCCCACCGGATCGTATGTCACCGCCGGTTCTCCCCAGTGTCCTCCCTCTTCATCTCCTCTCAAACAAAAGCCCCAAACCCAACCATATTGTCCCTGACCAGGAAATACTTCCTGCTAATTGGCTGGCGCACATTCCACCTCGTCCCTAATCTTCAACAATAACCCAAACAGGCTGGAAGCAGAACAAACAGCTCTTACAGAGCTGCTGAATAAAATACCTACAGCAAAACAGTAATGCTGGGAACCAGGGCGTTACATAGACAAATTGCAAAACTAAACATGTAACAAATGGACAACACACACAAAATGCTGGTGGAACACAGCAGGCCAGGCAGCATCTATGGGGAGAAGCACTGTCGGCGTTTCGGGCCGAGGCCCTTCGTCAGGTCTTCCTCTCGACAGTAGCACTGTAGTCCTGACGAAGGGTCTCGGCCCGAAACGTTGACAGCGCTTCTCCCTATAGATGCTGCCTGGCCTGTTGTGTTCCACCAGCATTTTGTGTGTGTTGTTTGAATTTCCAGCATCTGCAGATTTCCTCGTGCTTGCTATTTAACAAACGGATAC
The DNA here is from genome assembly GCF_030144855.1 of Hypanus sabinus. Taxonomy (NCBI): domain Eukaryota; kingdom Metazoa; phylum Chordata; class Chondrichthyes; order Myliobatiformes; family Dasyatidae; genus Hypanus; species Hypanus sabinus. Next base: position 15,346,930 of record NC_082729.1, on the reverse strand, counting down.
TTGTCTAAGAAAGTGCGCAGAGTCCCCTTAGCCTGGAGCAGAATTGCACAAGAGTTCTTCAGCACTGGTCACAACTTCAGTGTGAACAGGCCCTGGGGATGAAAGAAAGAGGTCAAGCCTCCCACATGTGCTACTCTTATACCCCTGAGGTGCTTGAAACTGGACAGGGGTGCCATGGCGCTCAAGGCCACCAATGGGAAGGGGCCGCTTAATCCCTCAGACAGGCCAATCGATGACCGGCACAGTAGAGGCAGCTTTTGACCAACAAGTAAACCAACTCCTTCCCTTCTCAATTGTGATTACTTCAACAAAGTGGCACTTAGGAGACCGAACTGTTCCTTCAAAATAATGAAGTCGGTCCAATCAAAAATGTTAATGAGTACCTTTAATGAGTACAGATGGCCCAGGTAAATGCCAGATCCCTGGCAGATTATTGTTGATTAATTAGTATGAGTTAATTAAGCAGAATTCCTCAGCTAAGATTTTTTTTCACTATGCAGCTGCCTCCTGTGACTGGAGATTTCGAACATTCTTCAAGTGAAAACCTTCAACTGAGCTTTCAAGACAGCTGCTTTGTGAGGTTGCAGACTGCCGTCTTGAACACTGAACTGAGCTCAGCTGTTTGGCTGAATACCCTCTTTAGGGAAGCTTCCTCCTTGTCCAGATCAGCACTTACCCCCCCCCCCCACCCAATCTAAGTCACAAAGTCAGATCATTTTGGCCCTTCCCCCCCCTTGCTATTTTGTGGGATCTTGCTGTGCACAGACAAGCCAAGGTCAGGTCATACCAGTCACTGGAACAATTAGCTCAGCAATAGCATGGGGTGCCCCCCAGGAGGACCACAGCCTTGTCATTGCGTTCGGAGGCTCGCGTGCCCCAATGACCCGGAGACCTCTGCTGGCTGGAGTCAGGGCTTTATTATACTTTGGCCCTTGGTGGGGTCGCCCACGCCAAACAGGTCAAAGGGTAGAGGTCAGGCTAAGAGCGGTCCACCGGTCCTCCAGGTTCGGGGATTCAGTTCAAGGCCAACAACCCTGACTGGCCAAACAGAATTGTTATGGAAATAGCAATGAAAGCATCCTTCTACATCTCAATGTGACGGTATTCCTGAATGTCCACCTGGAACTTGCATGACTGACAGTAGAGAAAACCAAGTTACTGACACGATGAAGGAAGCCCTGAACTCCGCCAGAGATGGAGGACCTTCATTGCTGCCCTAAATGCCAGCGGCGTAACGGGCAGTAAAGAGACTGTGGGATACATCCCAACCAATCTACAATCTACACTTCCATCCTTATCTTTATCTGTTTAGCAACCTTTATCACTCTGTCTTTCACTCTACTTAACATGTGCAAGGGACCTGTCTGTCTCCATACTCAGTGGCCACTCTGTTAGGTGTGCAGTGTAGGCCTCCGTTAGTCTCGACAGACCATGGATTTGTGCCTTGGAAAGTTTCCAGGGCGCAAGCCTGGGCGAGGTTTTTTTTAAATGGAAGACTGGCAGTTGCCCAAGCTGCAAGTCTCCCCTCTCCACGCCACCGATGTTGTCCAAGGGAAGGGCATCAGAACCCATACAGCTTGGCACTGGTGTCGTCGCAGAGCAATGTGTGGTTAAGTGCCTTGCTCAGAGACACAACACACAGCCTCAGCCAAGGCTCGAACTAGCAACCTTCAGACCACTAGACGAATGCCTTAACCACTTGGCCACGCGCCAACACTCTGTTAGGTACACCCGCTTGTAAATGCAAATTTGAAAGCAGCCAATCACAAGGCAGCAACTGAATACAGAAAAGCATGCAGACATGGTCAAGAGGTTCAATTGATGTCCAGACCAAACATCAGAATGGGGAAGAAATGTGATCTGAGTGACTTTGACCATGGAATGTTTGTCGGTGCCAGACAGGGTGGTTTGAGTATCTCAGAAACTGCTGATTTCTTGGGATTTTCATGCACAACAATCTTTAGAGTTTACTGAGAAATGCGGCGATAAACAAAAAGCACCCAGTGAGCAGCAGATCCGTTGGTGAAAACACCTCGTTAATGAGAGAGGTCAGCGGAGAATGGAGAGACTGATACAAGCTGACAGGAAGGCAACTCAAGTAACCACACGTTATAGTAGTGGTGTGCTGAAGAGCATCTCTGAACACTCAGCAAGTTGAGCCTTACAGTGGATGGGCTACAACACGCTTGCATGTCTGACAGTAGAGAAAACTAAGTTACTGACACGATGAAGGAAGCCCTGAACTCCGCCAGAGATGGAGGATCTTCATTGCTGCCCATAAGGCCAGCGGCGTAACGGACAGTAAAGAGACTGTGGGATACATCCCAACCAATCTACAATCTACATTTCCTGTATGTACATACTCCTGTATCTAGTAAGCTGGCCAATGAGTATGTGTGTGTGTGTGTGTGTGTGTGTGTGTGTGTGTGTGTGTGTGTGACACCTCCTGTACAACTGCTTGACTTGAAGAAAGATCAATCAAATCAGTTTTTATAACTGAACGAAACGGATAGCAAAATTTTACCTGTGTTCGACTAACAAGGATACATTAATTGGCAGCAGATACTTACCTGGAACGGCAACAATTTTTTCAAAGAATTCCTTCTTGGGATGTTAGGTATCTTTCCTTATTTCCAACTCTGCTGCCTGTAACAATCCATACTGGAGGATGGAGTCACATAAAGGACAGATTCCTTTTATAAAAATTGGGTGGACTAATTAAATCTACATGCAACTGAGCAGCTTCGATTTTATTGAAGGCAACGGTAACTCAAATACTGACGCGTTACAACAGTTGTGCGCAGAAGAGCATCTCTGAACTCACAACGTCTTGAACCTTGAGATGGATGGGCTACAGCAGCAGAAGACCATGAACATACAGGCAGTGGCCACTTTATTTGGCACAGGAGGTATCTAAAAAAGTGGCCACTGAATGTATATCTCTCTGTCTTCCTCTCTCCCCATCTGTCTATCAATCTCTTGTATACCTTATTACGTTTCTCTGGCCAAATACTTTCACCTCATGCCTGAGATTTAATTCCATTCCATGAGGCCCCTCAAGCCCGGATATTGAAAATTAATTGGTTATTTTTACGGTTAATTTATAGTCCTGAATGTTGTCATGTGTGCAGAGATTTAGTGAAGAACTTCTACTTGCCTGCCGTCCAAGCAGATGGCGCCAGAGTCGAACTTTAAAGTCATTGCTCAAGATAACAAGATTGTGGTGCTAACCAGTCTGTGCAATCCAGATCTTTACAATGGATGCAAAATGGCTTGATTTTTTTTTAAATTCCCATATTTACATGCAACAAGTGACTTTGACGGTCTGTGACACTCAGAGGCCATTGGCAAGCTGGGTGTAGCTTTATTCAGCTGCACAACAGCCCTGGGGAAGAAGCTGTTTTCCAGTCTTGCTGTCTTGGCTGAGGTGTTTCTGCATCTCCTACCAGATGGCAGGATGTTGAGCAGACGCTGGGATGGGTTTTTAATGATGTTATGGGGTGCTGTAGGCATCAAGATTTGTAGATAGCCTCCAAATCCAGTAGTTGAGTCCCAGAGATGAGCTGAACCATCCTAATGACCCGTTGGAGTGCTTTGTGATCTGTCTTGCTGCAGCTGGAGTCCCACGCAGTCATTCTGAATGTCAGAATGCTCTCTAATGCACATCGACAAAAACTGGCCAGCAATTTTTTGGAGCAGATTAATTCTCCTCCAGCATCTCAGGCAACAAAATCACATTGCCCCTTCCCTGCCATCGAGGTTGCGTTGACAGACCAAGAGAGCTCCTCGGTGCCGTTCGTCCCCAAAGACTGCCTCACCATCTAGGAATGATGGGGCTTGTTCAGGCCCACTTGCCCTCCTGAAGTCAGTTATCAATTCTTTTGACTTCTTGATATTGAGTGATAGGTTGTGGTTCCTGCACCAGTTGGACAGTTTCAGCATCTCCACTCTAAGTACAGATTCATTATTGTTTGTACTGAGGCCAATCGCAGTTGTGGTGTCCATAAATTTGATGATAGAGTTTGTACCATGAGAATAGGTGAAGAGAGAATAGAGAAGTGGTTTCAGTACAGGCAGAGTAGGGGAGTTTTCCTATTTTAGCTTTTGCTATTCCGAAGCACATCAAAGGGCCAAAGGTTCAGTGGTACAATTTATTATCAGGGAATGTATACAGGATACAACCTGAAATTCTTACTCTCCACAGACATCCACAAAACAAAACAAACTCAACGTATCAATGACAGAAAAAGTTAGAAACCCAAAGACCCCTGTTCCCCCTCCCACGCAGAACAAAAGCATCAAACCTCCCCTTCCTCCCACTTGCTCCAGCAAAAGCACCAACATCACCCACCTTGCAAGCAATAGCAAAACCCTCAGAGACCATCAAAAACTCTGTCCATCCCAACACTTCAACATCTCAGTCAGGCTCTCTCTCACTAGCGAGGGAGAGAGAGTTATCGCTCCTGCGACAGCGACCCACAGCTCGCTGTCTCGGCGTTTGCAATCTACCGCTTCACCTGTCTGAGTTCGCCGACTCAAGGACCATCAGACTCTCACACGCCATTGAGAGAGAGCGAGAGGGATCGCTTGAGTGTTGGGCCTTCTTTCGTCAGCAGCGTGCACTGCCCACTTTCTTGATGTTTCGATCGCCCGCGACACTTCGGTCGATGACATCAGCGAGGAAGCGGGTCACCCGCAGGGCCACTCCCCAGAGGCGCACGTCTTCCAGGCCACACGACAAGTCCGAGAATGAGAACCCATCGCCTTGAAGAACTGCAGTTTGAGCTGCCACTATAGATCAAGTCAAGTCGCTTTTTATTGTCGTTTCCACCATAACTGCTGGTACAGTACACAGTAAAAACGAGACAACGTTTTCAGGACCATGGTGCTACATGAAACAATACAAAAACTACACTGAACTACGTAAAACAACACAGAAACTACACTAGACTACAGACCCACCCGGGACTGCATAAAGTACACAGAACAGTGCAGGCATCACAATAAATAATAAACAAGACAATAGGCACAGCAGAGGGCAGTAGGTTGGTAGTCCGAAAGCTTGGGGGAAAATCTGTCACATAAATAAACAGCTGAATGGCGGCATCCGGGATTCCATCCGTTTCTGTACTCCCACCGAGCATTTCGTTGTCGCAGATGTAGAACAGATTACGGGCTCTGACAAGACCCCTGCCACCTTGGAAAGAAAAATGAGACTTGAGAAGAGAATGAACTGCTTCAAAGAATAAATTCTTTCTGCACAGAATGCAGAATGTACTGAAGCAGATACAAAGGTAAAAAGCCAAAGTGCAAAGGTCACGCTAAGGTAGTTTAGGCGGTCAAGAATTTTTCTTTAGTGCATGAACGAAACATACAACAGCCTGATACCAGCGGGGTAGAAGATGTCAAAGAGGCTGCTGATACGTGCTTTCGAGCCTCTGCATCTTCTGCCTGATAGGAGGGAGAAGAAAGAACAAACGTGGTTATGTTGGCTGCTTTCCCGGGGCGTTGGGAAGCGTTTGATGTGCTGAAAGCACTGGTGTCTGGAGCACAACAGAAGCCCCGCTCACTGACCATGACGCTGCTACCTCACAGCAGTGACGAGACAGCCTGAAGCGACTTCGTTTGCTGTAACGAAGCAGAGAATACCGGGAGCGCCCAGCGTGTCGGGCAACATAGACAGAGGCAGAAATAGTGAAGGTTTAAGCCCAGGGCCTATGAAAGCCACGGCAGAAAGGTAGGTGGCCATTCTGCCCATCCTACCAGTTATAGCATGGCTGGACTGAACTTCAATTCCTGCAGCTGCCTCTGATTAAGATCCCTATGTACCTTTGCACTAAAAAGCCCGTTGTTCCCAGTGTGGAAGGTTATATTGCCCTTTTTGAGTGTATTTTTTATGATCACAAGGCCCTGCCGGACATTAAGGACCTAAAGTACTGCAGGTCCACCCCATCAGCGAGCTGCTTGTTGGCAGAGAAATTGAAGGATCCGGGCCTGGTGCAGATCTTGCTGGCGCCTGCGTCAGAGAGCCGTCGGGGGAGTTGGCGTGCAGTCTCACAGCAGCTGACTGTCTCACTGATCACTAGCCCCTGTTGGACATTATCAGTGCGGAATGCTGCGAGCCTGGTCCGCTGATATATTGGCAGACAACAGGACTAGAGGACTAGGCCTCAAGCCGCGGTGTTGCCTGTTCACAGCTGCCTAGGAGAGGGGCCTAGGAGTCGGTGCGCTCCAGCGGAGGCAGTGTGGCGGGGCATCCAAGCTGGAGTCAGTGCTTCCCCCTAGTGGTCTCTTGGAAGAATGCAGGCTGTACCGTGTTCGACTGCAGACTGCTGCAACACACATGGACTCAGGGTCCTGGACCGCATTTTTTTATTGTGTGACTCTATTTTACAGCTATCTTATATATGCTTGCTATCTTATATGTGACATATGTTCCTTGGTGCTGTATGTGACTATCAGTACTGTGTTTTGCACCTCGACTCCGGAGTAATTCTGCCTCGTTTGGCTGTATTCGTGGGTCGCCACATATGATTGAATGACAACCTTGAACTTCAAACTTGAGTTCCCACAGCTGCGGGACGAAGTGGGCCGTGCTTTCTCTCCACTCCTATCTCAACTTTGCTTCCTGGTTCTCATTCTTGGACGGCGACATTTTGCAATTGTCCAGCTCTATTTATTTGCAGCCGACTGGTCAAGCAGTTCTTCAGTACTGAGTTCTTCTTTCCTCAGTTTGACATTTTTTTTTCAATCAAAATCAAAATCTGCGGATGCTGAAAACCTGAAATAAAAGGTCAAAGTGCATTTATTATCGAAGTATGTATACTATATACTGTACAACCTTGAGATACACGTTTAGATCATGGATCAACGCTTGTTGTGGCCATCACAGAGACTTGGATGGTGCAAGGGCAGGAATGGCAACTTCAAATGCCAGGCTTTAGATGTTTCAGGAAGGACAGGGAGGGAGGCAAAAGGGGTGGGGGCGTGGCACTGCTGATCAGAGATAGTGTCATGGCTGCAGAAAAGGAGGAAGTTATAGAGGGGTTGTCTACTGAGTCGCTGTGGGTGGAAATTAGGAACAGGAAGGGGTCAATAACTCTACTGAGTGTTTTTTATAGACCACCCAATAGTAACAGGGACATTGAGGAGCAGATAGGGACACAGATTCTGGAAAGGAGTAATAATAACAGGGTTGCTGTGGTGGGAGATTTTAATTTCCCAAATATTGATTGGCATTTCCCTGGAGTGAGGGTTTTAGATGGGGTGGAGTTTGTTAGGTGTGTTCAGGAAGGTTTCTTGACAAAATATGTAGATAAGCCTACAAGAGGAGAGGCTGTACTTGATCTGGTATTGGGAAATGAACCTAGTCAGGTGTCAGGTCTCTCAGTAGGAGGGCATTTTGGAGATGGTGGTCACAATTCTAACTCCTTCACCATAGCATTGGAGAGGGATAGGAACAGACAAGTTAGGGAAACGTTTAATAGGAGTAAGGGGAACTATGAGGCTATCAGGCAGGAACTTGGAAGTATAAATTGGAAACAGAGGTTCTCAGGGAAACGTACCGAAGAAATGTGGCAAATGTTCGGGGGATATTTGCATAGGGTTCTGAGTAGGTACGTTCCAATGAGACGTGGAAAGGATGGTAGGGTACAAGATCCGTGGTGCACAAAGGGTGTTGTAAATCTAGTCAAGAAGAAAATAAGAGCTTACAAAAGGTTCAAAAAACTAGGTAATGATATGAATCTAGAAGATATTAAGGCCAGCAGGAAGCAGTTTACGAAGGAAATTAGGAGAGCCAGAAAGGGCCTTGAGAAGGCCTTGGTGGACAGGATTAAGGAAAACCCCAAGGCATTCTACAAGTATGTGAAGAGCTAGAGAATAAGACGTGATAGAATAGGACCAATCAAGTGTGACAATGGAAAAGTGTGTACGGAACCGGAGGAAATAGCAGAGGTACTTAATGAGAACTTTGCTTCAGTATTCACTACAGAAAAGGATCTTGACGATTGTAGGGATGACTTGAGGTGGACTGAAAAGCTTGAGCATGTAGATATTAAGAAAGAGGATGTGCTCGAGCTCTTGGATAGCATCAAATTGGATAAGTCACCAGGGCCAGACAGGATGTACCCCAGGCTATTGTGGGAAGTGAGGGAGGAGATTGCTGAGCCTCTGGCAATGATCTTTACATCATCAATGAGGACAGGAGAGCTTCCAGAGAATTGGAGGGTTGAGGATGTTGTTCCCTTATTCAAGAAAGGGAATAGAGATAGCCCAGGAAATTATAGACCAGTGAGTCTTACTTCAGTGGTTGTTAAGTTGATGGAGAAGATCCTGAGAGGCAGGATTTATGAACATTTGGAGAGGAATGAGATGATTAGGAATAGTCAGCATGGCTTTGTCAAAGGCAGGTCATGCCTTCCGAGCCTGATTGAATTTTTTGAGGATGTGACTAAGCACATTGATGAAATAGAGCCGTAGATGTAATGTATATGGATTTCAGCAAGGCATTTGATAAGGTAGCCCATGCAAGGCTTATTGAGAAAGTAAGAAGGCATGGGGTCCAAGGGGACATTGCTTTGTAGATCCAGAACTGGCTTGCCCACAGAAGGCAAAGAGTGGTTGTAGACGGGTCATATTCTGCAAGGAGGCCAGTGACCAGTGGTGTGCCTGAGGGATCTATTCTGGGACCCCTACTCTTCGTGATTTTTATAAATGACCTGGATGAGAACGTGGAGGAAATTTGTTGATGACACAGGTGCTGTGGATAGTGTGGAGGGCTGTCAGAAGTTACAATGGGACATTGATAGGATGCAAAACTGGACTGAGAAGTGGCAGATGGAGTTCAACCCAGATAAGTGTGAGGTGGTTCATTTTGTTAGGTCAAATATGATGGCAGAATATAGCATTAATGGGTAAGACTCTTGGCAGTGTGGAGTATCAGAGGGATCTTGGGGTCCGAGTCCATAGGACACTCAAAGCTGCTATGCAGGTTGACTCTGTGGTTAAGAAGGCATACGGTGTATTGGCCTTCATCAACTGTGGGATTGAGTTTCAGAGCCGAGAGGTAATGTTGCACCTGGTCAGACCCCACTTGGAGTACTGTGCTCAGTTCTGGTCGCCTCACTACAGGAAGGACATGGAAACCATAGAAATTTGGATGCTGCCTGGATTGGGGAGCATGCCTTATGAGAACAGATTGAGTGAACTCGGCCTTTTCTCCTTAGAGTGACGGAGGATGAGAGGTGACTTGTTAGAGGTGTGCAAGATGATGAGAGGCATTGATCACGTGAGTAGCCAGAGGCTTTTTCCCAGGGCTGAAATGGTTAGCATGAGAGGGCATAGTTTTAAGGTGCTGGGGAGTAGGTACAGAGGAGATGACAGGGGTAAGTTTTTTTATGCAGAGAGTGGTGAGTGTGTGGAATGGGCTGCCGGTGGTGGTGGTGGAGGCAGAAACGATAGGGTCTTTTAAGAGACTCCTGGATGGGTACATGAAGCTTAGAAAAATAGAGGATAATGGGTAAAGCCTAGGTAGTTCTAAGACAGGGACGTATTTGGCACAGCTTTGTGGGCTAAAGGGCCTGTATTGTGCTGTATGTCTTCTACAGGCAGCCGCAATACAAGTAATCCCAATAGAACCCATTTTTAAAAACTGTCAAGCACCCAGTGTGCTAAATAAAGAATAAGTCGTGCAAACAATAAAAGGTAAGCAAATGACATTCAGAACTGAAGTTCACAAAAGTTAGTTCACTGCTGTAGCTGGGCCAGGAGCCCTTCAGTTGCAGGCCAGGCCACAGCCTCTGTTCAGTGCAGAGACGGGTAAACCTTGCCAAGCACCGAGCCGAACATTGGCGCATCTCTTGCCTCCAGCCCCAGTGCCCTGACCTTTTCACTCTGGCCCGGCACTTAAATCAGCCAAATCTTGCCTCATTACTCGCTCTTGGACCCAGGCCCTGCTGTTTCAATATGCTCTCAGGCCCAGGCCCAGGCCCCACCAGCTCAAAACTGCCTTGCCTCGCCTTGGAACTGGCACTTCAAATCATCTACAAGTTCGCTTCAGCAATGCCCAAGTATTGGCTCGTTCCTTCCTCTTGGGCCTAGGCCCCGCTGTCTCGATTCGCCCCGTACATGCCACATCACGACCGTCCTACACCTTTGAGGTGTGAGTTCACACCAAAAGAATGCCAGGTTTTTTTCAGGTAGTTCAAAACCTCTCTCCAAAAGGGAAATTACAGGCCCTTGATTGCAGTGATCATTTACCAGAAAAACTGGCAATTAATAAACTAGTCAGTAGTTTTGTTTGCTGCCAGTGAGGCGTCACTGTGTTTCACCAGCACCATCCTAAACTGAACTCAGCACAGAGAATGCTGAAAAACTCAGCTGGTGAGGCAGCATCTGCGGGAAGAGAAATTGACTTAATTCCAAAGCTCTTGATATGTTCAGTCTGTTTCCCCTCCATGGGTGCTGCCTGACCTGCTGAGTATTCTCGGTTTTATTTCAAGTTGGAGCATCTGCATTTTTTAATTTTTTTATTGAATTATGCAGAGAACAGTACCAAATGTTTAGATGACAGTGTGTGGTTTAAGACATTTAGAGAACATATTTTGTGCTAGAAGCATGGTCAGTGTTGAATTATTGGTATAAGCCTACCATAGATATACATCAAACAATATAACAATAATAATAGTAAGTACCTTATTGATCCTGAGTGGGAAATTATTTCAATACAGCAGCAACATTTAAAAACACACAAGTATCGACGTAAATTTTGTTGAATCTGGACCAACAACTTAAATCACGAATGCTTGTTGGCCCCCTTTGTACCAACATTCCCCTCAGACCATCACTCCAACCAACATAACACTGAAATCGGGGATTTCCCGTGGGCCAAATGATTGATCCTTCTCCCTGCTCCTGACATGTGGGTCTCCCTTGTGATAGTTAGTCTCCAGAGTTCTTGCTGCTCTGCATTCATCACCCACCAATCTTATTCGCTTTCCTCATCTGTTCAAAATGTGTGTTTTGATTTCATTGGTTTCGGCCTGTCAGGGTAACCGGTCTCAGCTTTTCATTGGCTCTGGTCCAAGGCAGCAACGCATTATTGCCCTTCTTGCAGGAAACGACTTGTACTTCATGCCTCTTTCCTTGTCCTCCCGGAATCAGACCAGTTCGAGCCAGTTTAGCCAAATCCGCCAATTGCTCGGCTCAAGTTACTCCAGACTGACTGCTGTAAACCTGCAAGCTTTATCAACCAAAGAACATCTCTCAAACAGCTTCTTATTTGGAATTGGTCCCTAAATTGTCAGATTATCTATAGGGGCCTCATTGTGTCCTCCATAAATTGCTTTGATCCAGCTATTCCTGAGTAAAAACCAGTTCACAAAATGGAGGATACAGAACGTTTTCGCAAAATGGCAACCTGCATCCCTTCCACTACATGGCAACACCAAAGACAAAGCAACGCACGCACACACACACACACACACACACACACACACACACACACACACACGCACACACGCACAAACACACACGCACGCACACACACACGCACAAACACACACACGCACAAACACACGCACACACGCACAAACACACACACACACACACTCACATACACTCACACATTCACATACATACACGCACACACGCACAAACACACATACACACACACACGCACGCACACACACACGCACACACACACACACACACACACTCACACACACACACACACACACTCACACACACACACACACTCACACACACACACACACACACACACACTCACACACACACACACACACACACACACACACACACACACACACACACACACCACCATAGTGGTTAGCACGACACTTTACAGTACCGGCGGCCTGGATTCAATTCCCGCTGCTGCCCGTAAGGAGTTTGAACGTTCTCCCTGTGATCGCATGGGTTTCCTCCCACAGTCCAAAGACGTAGCAGTTGGTAGGGTGATAGGTCATTGTAAATCGTCCCACGATTAGGCTAGGTTTAAACCGGGGGATTGTTGGGCGGTGCAGCTAAAGGGCCAGAAGGGCCTTTTCCACGCTGTGTCTCAATAAAAAAAACAAAATGCCGGAGGAACTCGGCAGGTCATAAACACTCGAAAGTCTGCAGATGCTGGAAATCCAAAACAACACAAAATCCAAAGACATCTGATTTGTCTATTTCCGCTGTCCTTACCTCATTCCTGTTAGATGTTTTCTTCCATAGTTTAATCCCTTCATGGCCAACGGTGAGATGGTCGGTGCAATTGCGGAGCGAGTCTGACTGGTGGCAAGATGCTTTAAGGGCTCCCTCTGTGCTGAGAGAATTCTTCTCAGGGACTACCCTGGGACTGAGCATGACCTGCTTCCTCTGCATGACCCTGGGACTGAGCACGACCCTGGGACTGAGCATGACCTGCTTCCTCTGCATGACCCTGGGACTGAGCATGACCCTGGGACTGAGCATGACCCTGGGACTGAGCATGACCTGCTTCCTCTGCATGACCCTGGGACTGAGCATGACCTGCTTCCTCTGCATGACCCTGGGACTGAGCATGACCTGCTTCCTCTGCATGACCCTGGGACTGAGCACAACCCTGGGACTGAGCATGACCCTGGGACTGAGCACGACCCTGGGACTGAGCACGACCTGCTTCCTCTGCACGACCCTGGGACTGAGCACGACCCTGGGACTGAGCATGACCCTGGGACTGAGCATGACCTGCTTCCTCTGCATGACCCTGGGACTGAGCACGACCCTGGGACTGAGCATGACCTGCTTCCTCTGCATGACCCTGGGACTGAGCACGACCCTGGGACTGAGCATGACCTGCTTCCTCTGCATGACCCTGGGACTGAGCACGACCTGCTTCCTCTGCATGACCCTGGGACTGAGCATGACCTGCTTCCTCTGCATGACCCTGGGACTGAGCACAACCCTGGGACTGAGCATGACCTGCTTCCTCTGCATGACCCTGGGACTGAGCATGACCTGCTTCCTCTGCATGACCCTGGGACTGAGCACGACCCTGGGACTGAGCATGACCCTGGGACTGAGCACGACCCTGGGACTGAGCATGACCTGCTTCCTCTGCATGACCCTGGGACTGAGCATGACCTGCTTCCTCTGCATGACCCTGGGACTGAGCATGACCTGCTTCCTCTGCATGACCCTGGGACTGAGCACAACCCTGGGACTGAGCATGACCTGCTTCTCTGCATGACCCTGGGACTGAGCACAACCCTGGGACTGAGCACGACCCTGGGACTGAGCACGACCTGCTTCCTCTGCATGACCCTGGGACTGAGCATGACCCTGGGACTGAGCATGACCCTGGGACTGAGCATGACCCTGGGACTGAGCACGACCCTGGGACTGAGCATGACCCTGGGACTGAGCACGACCCTGGGACTGAGCATGACCCTGGGACTGAGCACGACCTGCTTCCTCTGCATGACTGAGCATGACCTGCTTCCTCTGCATGACCCTGGGACTGAGCACAACCCTGGGACTGAGCATGACCCTGGGACTGAGCACGACCCTGGGACTGAGCATGACCTGCTTCCTCTGCATGACCCTGGGACTGAGCACGACCCTGGGACTGAGCACGACCCTGGGACTGAGCATGACCCTGGGACTGAGCACAACCCTGGGACTGAGCATGACCTGCTTCCTCTGCATGACCCTGGGACTGAGCATGACCTGCTTCCTCTGCATGACCCTGGGACTGAGCACGACCCTGGGACTGAGCATGACCTGCTTCCTCTGCATGACCCTGGGACTGAGCACGACCCTGGGACTGAGCATGACCTGCTTCCTCTGCATGACCCTGGGACTGAGCATGACCTGCTTCCTCTGCATGACCCTGGGACTGAGCATGACCTGCTTCCTCTGCACGACCCTGGGACTGAGCATGACCCTGGGACTGAGCATGACCTGCTTCCTCTGCATGACCCTGGGACTGAGCATGACCTGCTTCCTCTGCATGACCCTGGGACTGAGCACGACCCTGGGACTGAGCACAACCCTGGGACTGAGCATGACCTGCTTCCTCTGCATGACCCTGGGACTGAGCACGACCCTGGGACTGAGCATGACCCTGGGACTGAGCACGACCCTGGGACTGAGCATGACCTGCTTCCTCTGCATGACCCTGGGACTGAGCACGACCTGCTTCCTCTGCATGACCCTGGGACTGAGCACGACCCTGGGACTGAGCATGACCTGCTTCCTCTGCATGACCCTGGGACTGAGCACGACCTGCTTCCTCTGCATGACCCTGGGACTGAGCACGACCCTGGGACTGAGCACGACCCTGGGACTGAGCACGACCTGCTTCCTCTGCATGACCCTGGGACTGAGCACGACCCTGGGACTGAGCACGACCCTGGGACTGAGCACGACCTGCTTCCTCTTCATGACCCTGGGACTGAGCATGACCTGCTTCCTCTGTACAGTTTCGGCCACCGACCTGCAGGAAAGGTATCGATCAGATTGAAAGAGTACAGAGAAAATGTACAAGGATATTGTCAGGACTTCAGTTATAGGGGAAGGTTGAATAGATTAGGCCTTTAGTCCTGAATGAGGGGAGATGTGATAGAGGTATACAAAATTACGAGGGGTATAGAATGCAAGCAGGCTTTTTCCACTGACTTTGGATGAGACTACGACTGGAGGTCATGTGTTAAGGGTGAAAGGTGAAACCTTGGAGGAGAACCTGAAGGGGAACTTCTTCATTCCGAGGGTGGAACGAGCTGCCAGTGGACGTGGGTTTGCCTGCGACACTTAAGAGAAGTGCTTGGACGGGAGAGGTTTGGAAGTCTGTGGTCCGGGGGTGGGGCGGTGGGACTCGGCAGGACAGCAGCTCAGCACGGGCTAGAAGTGCTCGGCGATTCACTGCTCAGTGGGATCTGAGGCGGCAGAGGAGGCCAGCGTGGGACCAGAGGTGAGCTAATGCACGGTTTGTGGCTTTGCTGCTGGCGACAGCAACGTTGCAGGGAATTAAGGTTAACGGGGAAAAGGCAGGTAGGTGGAGATGAGTCCATGGTCAGATCAGCCATGATCTCGTTGAATGGCGGAGCAGGCTCGACGGGCCAGATGGCCGACTCCTGCTCCTGTTTCTTATGTTCTTATCTCTACCACCTGTTCTACGTAACAGGTTTAGAGCGCAGCACAGGTTTAATATCTTTTGCTCTGTTGACATTTTGGGCAATGTTTAAGTGCAGCACAAGGAGGATCAAAGAGATTAAAGGTAAGCTCTATTCGTCACAAGTACATCGTGTCAATGACCAACACTGTCTGAGGCTGTGCTGGGGGGGGGTGGGGGTTGGGCAGGCCGCTGGTGTCGCCATGCTTCACCTGCCAACGTACTAACCTACTGCCCGCTACGCCGCTGGCATTTAGGGCAGCGACAGATGTCCTCCATCTCTGGTGGCACCCAGGGCCTCCCCCCCCCCCCCCCCCGACCTGCACCGCTGTCAGCGGGGTGAGCTCCGGCCCGAGATTCAGGAGCTCGCAGACATGGGAAGATTCTTCACCGCGCTCTCCGTAACAGTTTTGTTTGACCCGTCAGGGCTGTTAACCCCGAGCCTGGAGGACCGGTGGACCGGTCTTAGTCTGGCCTCTACCCTTTGACCTGTTGGCATGGGTGACCCTACCAACAGCGCAAAGCCCTGACTCCGGCCAACGTAGCTCTCCGGGTCACAGAGGCACGCGAGCCTCCGAGCCCAATGACAAGGTTGCGGTCCTCTCGGAGGAGTGCTGACATTGCAGACCCACAAGTTATTTACTCTAACCTGTATGTCTTGGAGGAAACCAGAGCGCCAGTGGAAACCCGCACGGTCATGGGGAGAGCGCACAAACTCCTTACGGGCAGTAGCGGGAATCGCTCCCAGGCACAGGCCCCACCAGCTCAACATTATCTTAAAGTTGGTGCTGTAAATCGTTATGCTACAAAACCGTGCTGCCCCCAGGCCATGCTGCATTTCTTTACTTCGCTGGTCTAGTGCAGAGTTAATATATTTTATATTTGACATTTTCAGCATTTTTTATGGTGGATGCTGGTACAAGAGTGTAAACAACTGCAAAAGTAACTGAGAAAGGGAATCAAGGCAGAAGTTTAACCGCTGCATTCATCCAATGGGTAATAACAAGCAAATGGGCACACTTTTGAAATTATACGTTAGCGCAGTCATGTTACACGGATGGAGTCATGCAGCCGAACTGCTGTAGTGTCTATCGCAGGGGATAAAGTTCTGTCTTGTATTTATCCTCTTGGAAATGATCAAATACTCTCCTTTGAAAGGACCATGATCGTCTCTCTCTGTTTGCAGTTGACTTCATCGCGGGATTTGATTCCTACGGGTACCAAGCCCCTCAGAAGACCTCTCATTTACAGCTGCAGCCTCTGTACACGTAAGTGCTTCACTCAGTGAGAAAGAACCCCACACCCCCCCCCCCCTTCATTTGTTTAAGTCTGGTGCGGACCCTCTGGGGGAATGTTGTCCAGGATAATAATCCCTTTTTTTTTATCTTTAATGCCTGTCTGGGAGAAATGTCTTTAATTTTATCGCTCCCTCTGCTGTGAAGGCAGTTGTTAATTGGTATTCTTAGGGGAACGAGGAAAGCTCAGAGCCAGGGGGAGCTGTGGATATTTTAAGTACAAGAGTAGTGTTTGTAAGTATTCTGCTAACATCTCCATGGTTGATTAGAACAGTACCACTAAGGAACTGGATCCACGCGTTCAAATTTTCTTATCTAAGTACAGGTATGTCACCACATACAACCCTGAGAACCACTCTCCTGCGGGCGTAGTCAGCAAACCTGTGGAATAGTAACTATAACAGGATCACTGAAAGGTCGGGCAGAGTGCGGAAGGCAGCAAATGCAGATATAAGTCAATAGCAATAAATAACGAGACCATAAGAAAAAGATTCCTTAAAGTGAGATCATCGGTTGTGGCAACAACACACAAAACGCTGGAAGAGCTCAGCAGGTCAGGCAGCGCCTCTGGAAACAAACATACAGTCAACACTTCTGGCCCGAGACCCTTCGGCAGGGTTGACTGTACTTTTTCCCACAGATGCTGCCTGGCCTGCCGAGTTCCTCCAGCATTTTGTGTGTGTTGCTGGGATTTCCAGCATCTGCCGATTTTCTCTTGTTTGCCCTTGGCTGCGGGAACCCTGGGAAACAGATACCCCTGGTCTACTCTATCGATGTCTCTCATAAGCTTAGAAGCCTCTATCAGATCTCCCCTTGGCCTCCACTGCTCCAGAGAAAGCAACCCAAGTTTATCCAGCCTCTCGTGCCCTCTAAACCAGGCAGCGTCCAGGTAAACCTCTTCCACACCCTCTCCAAAGCCTCAACAACCTTCCTATAGTGGGGCGACCAGAACTGTACGCAATATTCCAGATGCGGCCTAACCAGAGTTTTATTAAGTTGCAGCCTAACCTCTTGACTTTTGAACTCAATGCCTTGACTAATAAAGGCGAGCATTCCATGAGTTTTTTTAACCACCCAAGCGATCACTTTCAAGGAGCTGTGAACTTGGACCACAGGTTCACTCTACTGTCATGATGAAGCCACACTCAGGTTGGAGGAACAGCACCTTACATTCCGTCTGGGTAGCCTCCAACCTGATGGTGTGAAAATTGATTTCTTGAACTTCCAGTAATGCCTCCCCCCTTCACCATTCCCCATCCCCTTTTCCCTCTCTCACCTTACCTGCCCATCACCTCCCTCTGGTGCTCCTTCCGCCCCCCCCCCCTTTCTTCCATGGTCTTCTGCCCTCTCCTATCAGGTTCCCCCTTCTCCAGCCCTTTATCTCTTTTCACCTGTCAGCTGCCCAGCTCTTTACTTCACCCTCCCCATCTCCCAGTTTCACCCATCAGCTGCCACCTTGTGCTTCCTCCACCTCTTCTCCACCCCCACCTTCTCAGTCTGACCTCCCCGCTTCCTTTCCCGTCCTGAGGAAGGGTGTCAGCCTGAAAGGTCGACTGTTCACTCCTCTCCATAGATGCTGCCTGGCCGGCGTTTTCTGCGTGTTGCCCATGATCTCTCTCCTCAGCAAGGTTAAGGATCTTGTCCTTAACAATGTTCTGTCTCCTTACATTTTCCCTACCATGGATAGTTTAAGGGAATTGGACAAAGAGCTGGTAGCGGGATGAGTGTAACAAATCTATGATTAAAGACTGTAAGACATAGGAGCAGAATTAGGCCATCCGGCCCATCGAGTCTGCTGCACCGTTCAATCATGGCTGATCCTTTGTTCTTTCTCCTCGTGAACCCCAGTTCCCGGCCTTCTCCCCATAACCTTTGATGCCATGTCCAATCAATCCCTGCCTGTCCAATCAATGCCGACCTGGCCGAAGTTGATAGGTTCTTGAGTGGACATGGCATTAAAGGAGAGAAGGCCGGGGAATGGGGTCGAGGAGAGGAGAAAGAAAGGATCGGCCATGATTGAATGGCGGAGCAGACGCGACCTTTGTGTGGAATCAGATAAATCCCAATCCGGTGATCTCTGGATTAAAGTCACAATGCAACTTTCAGGACTTAAAGCAAACTGTGGGTAAAACCTCAGTGAGTCAGGGCACACCAGTGGAGGGAAATGGACAGTCAGCACTTGGGGCTGTGACACTTCATCAGTCGATGTGAAGGCTCTGGAACCCGACTGTCAAGTCCATTTCCCTCCACAGATGCTGTCTGACCTGCTGAGTTCTTCCTGCATTTTGTTCTTTCAAAGTTCAAAGTAAATTTATTATCTAAGTACGTATTTGCAACCCTGAGATTCATTTTCTTGAGGGAATACCCAAAAAATCTATAGAATATCTACAGAATATATAAAAGACCACACCAACTAGGGCATTCAATCAGTGTGCGGAAGACAATAAACTGTGCAAATCTAAAACAAAACGAGTAATAGCAATAAATAAATAAGCAATAAATATCGTGATCATGAGCTGAAGAGTCCTTGAAAGTGAGTCCATAGGTTGAGGGAACAGTTCCCTGAAGAGGCGAGTGAAGTTGAGTGAAGTTATCCCCTTTGGCTCAAGAGCCTGATGGTTGAGGGGTAGTAACTGTCCCTGAACCTGGTGATGAGGGTTCTGAGGCTCCTGTATCTTCTTCCTGATGGCAACAGTGAGAAGAGAACGTGACCTGGGTGGTGGGGGTCCCTGATGATGGACTCTGCTGGCCTGCGACCATGCTTCATGTGCTCAGTGGAGGGAAGAGCTTTTTCCGTGATGGACTGGGCTGTCTCTGCTACCTGCTGTTGGATTTTCCATCCAGTTTCCAGCCTCAGTAATTTCTTGTTGTCACTGTTTAAGGCTTTGTTTTGCAAGTGTTCCCTCATATTTGTCCTCGTCCCTCAACATGAGAAGAGGCTGAGGGAGTGTAAGGGCTCACACTAAGGGGGCACTGAGCCGAAGATGGAGGAGCACTAACTTTCAGAACTAACATTAGGGGACTGACCTCCCTCAGAACCTATCAAATCTGCTGAATTACTGAGGTCTTATTGTCCTTGAACGAAGGGTGACAACCTCCCTCACACCCACCCTCCACCCCAACTCACAGAAACATAGAAAACCTGCAGCACAATACAGGCCCTTCAGCCCACAATGCTGTGCTGAACATGTACTGACTTTAGAAATTACCTAGGGTTACCCATAGCCCTCTAATTTTCTAAGCTTCATGTATCCATCCAGGAGTCTCTTAAAAGACCTGATCGTTTCTGCCTCTACCACCGCTGCCAGCAGCCCATTTCACTCACTCACCACTCTCTACGTAAAAAACTTACCTCAGACATCTCCTCTGTACCTATTTCCTAACACCTTAAAACTGTGCCCCCTCATGTTCGGCCCTGGGAAAAAGCCTCTGACTATCCACACGATCAATGCCTCTCATCATCTTGTACACCTCTATCAGGTCACCTCTCATCCTCCGTCGCTCCAAGCAGAAAAGGCTGAGTTCACTCAACCTATTCTCATAAGGCATGCTCCCCAATCCAGGCAACATCCTTGTAAATCTCCGCTGCACCCTTTCTATGGTTTCCACATCCTTCCTGTAGTGAGGCGACCAGAACTGAGACTCCAAGTGGGGTCTGACCAGGGTCCTATATAGCTGCAACATTACCTCATGGCTCTTGAACTCAATCCCACGGATGATGAAGGCCAATGCACTGTACGCCTTCTTAACCACAGAGTCAACCTTCACAGCAGCTTTGAGCGCCCTTGAGTGTATGTAGATTGGTAGGTTAACTGGCCACTGTAAATTACATCTATTGTGTAGAAATGGGGAGGGAATTAATAGAATTATTATCATAGTCGAAGAACACCACAGCACAGAGTCAGACCTTTTGGCCTACCTAGTCAATGCCAACCTCCCTAGACCCATCGACCTGCACCCAGCGGAGACTCCTCAATACCCTTCCCATCCATGTACCTGATCAAATTTCTCTTAACTTTTGAAAGCGAACCCAAATCCACCACTTCCGTTAGCAGGTCATTCCACACTCTCACCGCCCTCTCAGTGAAGATGTTCTCCCCTCACGTTCCCCTTTAATAGTTTACCCTTCACCCTTAATCGAAAACCTCTCGTTCTATACTCCTCCATTTGCAGTGGCCTGCTTCCATTTACCCTACCTACTCCCTTCATAGTTTTGTTTACCTCTTTCAAATCTCCAGTCAGTCTTCTACGCTCTAGGGAATAAAGACCTTACCCGGCAACCTAGGACCTCAAGTCTTGCACCCATCCTTGTAACTCCCTCAGTCCCATATTCTCCCACCCGGCTGTATCCTCCCCTCCTAACACAGGCCCCGCGTCCAACTTGTTCCGCCCGCAAGAGGCACGAGGGACTGAAGGGCATGTGTCTGTTTAAAAGCTCCTCTCTTCTCCCGGCCTGTCTCCCCTCAGCTCTCCCTGTCCTGGTGTGATGCCACAACAAATTACTGTGCTTCATAAAGAAATTAGTTTAGCCTGCCCGCTAGACGCTTTAGTATGAGATGCTGAAGAGGTCTGGTTTGAAACGGAATCCCCAGGGCTGTAGGCCGGCTGAATAAGGCCTTGATCTAGAGATGGCTGTCACTTATTTAAGTCTATAAGGGTGCTGAGGGCCAGCCATGACTGCTCCTTCCGAGACTCGCTAAATTCGGTCCCAGCAGATCGATGCAGGCGAGGCAAGCAGCTGGCAGCATCCAGGGCAGAATGTGTTACTCCGATTCTCCAAAGCAGTCAGCTGAGGCTGGGTGGTGGGTGAGGAGAGAGAGAGGGAGAGAAGGAGAGAGAGAGGGGGGGGAGAGTGGAAGGGAGGGTTTGGGGGAGAGAGAGAATGAGGGAGGGAGGGTTTGGGGGAGAGAGAGAATGAGGGAGAGAGGGAGGGAGAGAGGAGGGAGGGAGACAGAGAGAGGGGGAGAGAAGGAGAGAGGGAGGGAGAGAGGGAGGGAGAGAGGAGGGAGAGAAAGAGAGGGAGGAAGGTTTTGGGAGAGAGGAGGGAGAGAGAGAGAGAGAGAGAGAGAGAGAGAGAGAGAGAGAGAGAGAGAGAGAGATGAGAGAAGAGAGGAGCATTTAAAGGCCTCCCCCCGAGTGTGAGGGAAGTCATCGTGCTTAGTTTAAAGATGATAACAATTGTTAATTTCAAAAATGAATTTTAATGATGACTATAAGACATAGGAGCAGAATATAGGCCATTTGTCCTATGACTAACTTGTATTCCCTCTTCGCCCCCTTCCCCTGCTCTCTCCCCATAACCTTTGGTGCCCTTACTGATCACGAAACTATCAAGCTGCGCTTTAAATATGCCCAGTGATTTGGCCTGCACGACCATCTATGGCAGTGAATTCCCACAGATTCCCCACCCTCTGGCTCAAGAAATTCCTCCTCACCTCTGTTCTGAAGGGACGTCCTTGAATTCCGAGGCTGTGCCCTCTGGTCCTAGACACTCCCTCTATTGGAAATGCCCTCTCCACGTCTACTCTATCTAGTTCTTTCAATGTTCGGTAGGTTTCAATGAAATTTCCCCCGAGCCCCACCCCGCTTTCTTCTAAACTCCAGTTAGTACAAGCTCAGAGCCTCCTCTAATGCTCCTCAAATGTTAAACCTTTTGGTCCCAGGATAATAAAATACATATACAACAAGAAAACCCTTTTTGCATTCTTTGTGTCGTTTGATAAATATATTCGGTCGTGTTAAAACTTTCTTTAAAATGACGGCATCATGCGCCCCCCCCCCCCCCCGGGGCAATACAACCATCTGGTGTTTGCGGGGCTTCTCACCCAACTCAGTCCCTCCATGTCCATAAGACCATAAGACATAGGAGCAGAATTAGGCCATCTGGCCCATCGAGTCTGCTCTGCCGTTCAATCATGGCTGATCCTTTTTCTCTATCTCCTCCTCAATCCCAGTTTCCAACCTTCTCCCCGTAACCTTTGATGCCATGTCCAATCAGGAACCTATCAACCTTTGCCTTAAATACACCCAATGACCTGGCCTCCACAGCTGCCCAGGGCAACATGTTCCACAAATTCACCACCCTTTGGCTAAAGAAATTTCTCCGCATCTCTGTTTTGAAAGGGCGCCCCTCTACCCCGAGGCTGTGTCCTCTTGTCCTAGACTCTCCCACCATGGGAAACATCCTTTCCACATCTACTCTGTCTAGGCCTTTCAACAGCCAAAAGGTTTCAACAAGAATCCACCCCCCCCCCCCCCTCCCCTCATCCTTCTGAATTTCAGCGAGTACTGACCCGGAGCCACATGATAACCATGTCGGTAGTACGCGAAGCTCAGACCGCGGTGTGCGCCTGCGATCCTCGGCACGCGCTGCTGCCAGTCGGTAGCTCTTTCACCAAGGTGACGACCTGTCAGTGGCATTTGATGTCCTTCTGGGTGTATTTCCCTTAGAACAGCCGGTGATCAGAGAATATAGAACAGAGAGCAGTACAGCCCAGGAACAGGCCCTTCAGCCCACACTGTTGTGCTGTACCAGCTACAAAGCAAATCAAAATCACCCAAGCACTCATTCCTTCTACCCACACCCATGTCCCTATCCCTCCATCTTCTCACATCCGTGTGCCTATCCAAACATCTCTTAAAAGCCTCCGATGTATTTGCCTCCACCACCAGGCCAGGCCACACATTCCAGGCATCCTCCACTTTCCCCCCACCCCCCTTGAACCTACTCCTCTCACCGTCAATGCATGCCCTCTGGTGTTAGACGTTTCAGCCCTGGGAAACAGATACTCCCTGTCCGCTCTATCTGTGCCTCTCGTGATCTTGTAAACCACCATCAGATCTCCCCTCAGCCTCTGCCGCTCCGGAGAAAACAACCCAAGTTTGTCCAGCCTCTCGTGATAGCACATGCCCTCTAAACCAGGCAGAATCCTGGTAAACCTCTTCTGCATCCTCTCCAAAGCCTCAACCATCCTTCCTATAGCGGTGCGACCAGAACTGTGTGCAGTACTCCAGATGTGGCCTAACCGGAGTTTTACAAAGTTGCAACGTAACCTCCTGACTTTTGAACTCAAACATTACCTAAGGCTGAGACATTACAAGCAGTCAATTGTCCCTCTTGTATCTGTTCCTCCCACCACCTGGGCTATTAGCAGCACTGCTAACTGCCAGAGTGGAGATTAGGGTTAAGGCACATTAAAATGTAAACACCTCGTATGTTTTTATTCAATATACAACTTCATTTTAGTGATTTTCCTCCAACCCTTCAGGCTGTGGATTTCCAATTGTACCTGGTTGAGTAATTAATTTGTCACCAACTCTTTGCCAAACACCTTCAACCCGTGTCCTCCAGTTCTCAAACTCATGAAATTATGTGGAGTGTAATATATGTTAATTCAAGTTTAGGTTAACTTACATTTGACCTCATCTTGTTACGTGCCCTGCTGCTGCTGCAGAAAGCTCATTTCCACAGTATTTATGCCCTGTGTATGTACGCCTGTAAAAGCAATAAACTTGAATTTGAGTCACAAAATGAGACATACACACACACACACCAGTCTCTCCCACACGCTGTCTCTGTCTCTCTTCCTCACACACACAGTCTCTGTCACTCTTTCTCCCAGACACACTCTCACACACAGTCTGTCTGTCTCTTCCATACACACAGTCTCTGTTTCTCTCACACACACACGCACACACTCACGCACACACACACACTCACACACGCACACACACAGACACACACACTCACACACACACACATACACACACACTCACACACAGCCTCCACGTAAAGCATTTAGCATCAGTGATATGTGACAAGATCCCATGGCAGTTTCTCCCTATCCACTCGGTTTAAATCCCTTATCTTCCTGAACTCCTCGCTGCTCTCAGTAAATCTGCTCTTATCTTTCTCTGTTTGAAGGAAAGCAATCCCTTCACTCTCGATCAGGGAAAAACTAACTCCTAGTTTTAACCCTTTGAAATCAAAGTAGGCTTTTGTCACTGAGGATTTGTATGAAATTTCACCAAAATCAAAATAAGGATCAGGTTTAATATCACCGGCATGTGTCGTGAAATCTGTTGCCCTTGCAATAGCAGTTCAATACAATACACAATAATAATAGAGGAAATAAGTGTATTACAGAAGTGTGTCTGTGTGTGTGAGTGTGTATCTGTGTGTGTGTCTGTGTGTGTGTGTGAGTGTGTGTGTGTGTCTGTGTGTGTGTGAGTGTGTGCGTCTGTGTGTGTGTGAGTGTGTGTGTGTGTGTGTG
>NC_082729.1:15309705-15314705 GCF_030144855.1 Hypanus sabinus | reverse complement strand
CACAAACACATATATATAGATATAAATAGATAGGGAGCCAAAAAAAGAACAAATTTCTTGACAGACGTGAGTGATGATAAGCCTGTTTCTGATATGGGTCTCTATTGTGGACTGAGAGTGGGAAGGGGGCAGGGAGAGGGGAATCATGGTTGCGAAAGGGGGAAGGGGGAGGGGAGGGAGCAGGGGAAGCACCAGAAAGACATTCTGCAATGATCAATAAACCAATTGTTTGGAATCAAATGACCTTGCCTGGTGCCTCAGGGCTGGGTGTGCCTGCACCCATGCCGCCCCCCCCCCCCCTCGCCCCGACGCTTCTCCTGTACTGCCTGCCCCGCACCCCTCCCGCGGCACCCCACCATCGCCATTTCAGCAACTCCGCATCGGCCAAAAGCGGGACATCCTGGCAGCCAAACATTTTAACGCCAGTTCCCATACCCGTTCTGACACGGCCTCCGCCTTTGCCAAGCTGAGGAACAACACCTTACATTCCGCCTGGGTAGCCTCCAACCTAATGGCACGAATATCAAATTCTCCTTCCGGCAATTTTTTTTCCTTCCTCCTCTCCTCTCCTTCTATTCCCCACTCAGGCCTCTTACCTCTTCTCACCTACCTATCACCCCCTCCTCTTTCCCTTTCTCCTATGGTCTCCTCTCCTCTCCAATCAGATTCCTTCCTCCCCAGCCTTTGACCTTTCCCACCCACCGGGCTTCACCAATCACTTTCCAGCTTTTCCTCCTTCCCCTCCCTCTGCCAGCTTTTTATTCTGCCATCTTCCCTTTTCCTTTCCAGTCCTGAAGAAGGGTCTTGGCCCAAAATGTTGACAATTTATTCCCATCCATAGACGCTGCCTGACCTGCTGAGCTCCTCCAGCATTTTGCGTGTGTGTGTGCAATTTTCAAACTCGCTCTCCGCTCCACACGTTGACAAGTGCAGTACTGTGCAGAACTCCAAGGCACCCTCGCCATAGATACGTGCCTAAAACTTTTGCACACTGCTGCAAGCAACAAATAAAATTTGTTCTTTCTTCCCCCATATTAAAGCACACAATTCTCCTCATCCAATTTACATGCAGCCCTCAAGTGACGTTGAACACGCATGCTGTGCTTTCTTTGACACATGCTATCCCATATCCCATTAGTGTCACGTCAAGTTCAAAGTTCATTGTCACGGTCCCCCTAGAAGGGCAGAATCTGAGTGGGGTCTGTAGGAATGTTGGGTAAAGTATAATCGATATAGGACCAAGGGAGGATGAGTTTAACTGAGTGATTCAAAGTTCCAAGTTCATTTATTATCGAAGTGTCTATGCTTTATACAACCCTGAGATTTGTCTCCTTAAAGGCAGCCACGGAACAAAGAAACCCCCAAAAAAACCTGTATATGTGTAAAAGAAGAAGGCGGTCTGACACCCAATGTGCGGAGAATAAAAACTGCATCGAGCCTATATAGGAAAAGAATAAAATAGCCCATAAAAATACTGGCAAACACGCAGAGTGCAAAGAGAAAAGCTTCATGCAAACGGTCACCGCAAGCAAATAGCGTTTACGAGCGGAAGTCCTCAAAGAGAGTCCCCTAGTTCGGCGCGGGGCTGGGCGAACGTCGTGGAGTGGCAATCGGAACCGGACCGTACCTCGCCTCGGGCCCCGACACCTTGACTTTTTCCAATCTGGCCTGGCGCTTGACTCTCCATCCGAACTTGGGGCTCTGCTGCTACGAGCAGCGACCTGTCTAATGGTTAGTGAGTTGCATTCCGCAATACCAGCACCTCTAGTCTCACCCTATTATTGCTCCCAAGACAGATTCGACAAGCACGCAAACCAGTCTCAATATTACAAATCACATGTTGTTCTACAATATACCACATCGACAGCTTAAACATCTTTCCATTGAACGCCCGTTAAATCTCCCACCCGCACGGCACTCTAAGTAAATTTAACTCCTGCCTTCAATCGTCTTAAACTCTGAAGGACCCTCGTAACTCATCAGCATGTCGTTTTATTTTAACTTGTGCCTGATGGATCTTTCTGAATCTGCTAAGCCTCTCTGAGCCTTGCCCCAGAACTCCATAAAGGATTTGGCCGAGGAATATAATCCTCCAAAATTTGAATAATTCTACCAGATTGCATATCAATATTCTTGCATAAATTACCATTGCTGAACTCTCAGAGAAACAGGAGTAATAAAATTCATTTCAAACCAACAAGAAAGTGAATTAATTCTTCATTACAAAAGCTAGACAGATTCCTCTTGCATTCCAAGAGGAATGGCTCTTCCCTTTATCTTCATTTTCCCTCCCCATTTCTTTATCCTTCTTACTCCCTTCTTACATTCTCTTCCCTCCCCCCCTTATTCCTTTAATTATCCCAGTGGGATTTCACTCTGATCCCCGGGTTATCCTGTAAACATTAGTGCTGGGAGTTGGTGGGTGAGGCAGTTAGAATATTGAACATTGAACATCTACCAGAACAGCACAGTACAGCCCTTTGGCCCACAAAGTTTTGCCAGTTTTTTAACTTACTCGGAGATCAATCTAATCTGCTTTAAAGTCCTCCATTTTTCTATCATCCATGGGCTTCTCTAAGAGTTTCTTCAACACTCCTGATGTATCTGCCTCTACCTCCACCCCTGGCAGGCCAATCCACGGACTCACCACCCTCCACGTAAAAACTTAACCCTGACGTCCCCCCTGTACTTTCCTCCAATCACCTAAAAATTATGTCCCCTAGTGTTAGCCTTTTCTGCCCTGGGAAAATATCTCTGGCTATCCATTTGAGATCTTGTGCACCTCTAATAAATTGCCTCTCGCCCTCCAGAAGAAAAGCCCTAACTCACTCAGCCTATCTTCATGAGGCACGTTCCCTCATCCGGGTAAATCTCCTGGGCACCTTCTCCATCTTTCTGATGATGAGGCAACCAGAAATGAACACAATATTCCGAGTGTGGCCTGAGCAGGGTTTTAAAGAGCCGCAACGTTACCTCGCAGCTAGTGGTAGGTTGGACGGTAAACCTTCCCAGCCCTTTAGCCAAGTTACAGAGTATGTCAGCAGTGTTAGGGTTAGTGGGGAAATAGTGATGTTCCCATTGACCAGTGAACCGCTTCAGTTCAATTTTCATGTTTAATTGTCATTCAATCATACATGAATACCCATGAACACAGCCAAACGAGACAGCGTTTCCCCGGGGTCAGGGTACAAAATACAATACCAACAGTCACACACATTAGTATCAGCAAAGCAGAGACGAAGTGTGTAATCTGGGGAAAAATCATCCAAGTGTGGCAAGAAAGATGGGACAGAGAGGGGAAAGGAAGGCATTTGTATCAAATACAAAAGAGTGTTACAGGTACTAGGGTAGACAGTAGGACGTGTTGGTGTGTGGCCAAGTGGTTAAGATGTTCGTCTGGTTATATGAAGGTCGCTAGTTCAAGCCTCAGCTGAGGCAGCGTGTTGTGTCCTTGAGCAAGGCACTTAACCACACATCGCTCTGCGACGACACCGGTGCCAAGCTGTATGGGTTCTGATGCCCTTCCCCTGGACAACGTCGGTGGTGTGCAGAGGGGGCGCAGCTTGGGCAACTGCTGGTCTCCCATAAAAAAAACTTGCCCAGGCTTGCGCCCTGGAAACTTTCCAAATTACACACGACAGGCAGTGGACACAGAGAGAGGAAACTGTGTGGACTAGGTTAAGGCTGGGGCACTGTGCACTAAACAAAACATTGAAATTGATAGGGAAGCACCAGACAGGATTGTGTGAGGAATGTCAGGAAGAGGAGTCAGTAGAGCATGTAGTTCTGAGTTGCAGGAAGTATGGGATACAGAGAGAGATGATGAGAATTAATCTAGGGGAATTGGGGGTGCAGGAATTCACCTTAAAAGGGTTACTGGGCATGGGTGAGAGGGCACAGGTCAGGGTGCTTTTAGCCTTCTTAAGGGATACAGGGTTGTTTTATAGGATATGATGGATAAGCAGGAATAGGGTACTAGGATGGCGAAAGAAAGAAGGATAAAGTGTAGATTAGGGTAGGTGGGTGGGTGTGTATGTGTGTGTGTGTGTGAGAGAGGGTGAGAGATTGGGTGAAGGGATTTAGAATGTAAGTCTATCGTCTGGTCCACACTCTGGAGCAGAAGGTGGCGATAACGCACCATTAAGCTGGGTGCCAACTGCCGTAAAACAAGAAGAAGGAAGGAAGGAACAGTCACACACAGCACAAAGCACACGTAGAACATACAAGATACAAATAAGTTTATTGTAAGATAGCAGTAAAACACAGCCATGTAAAAAAATAGCCCAGACCCTGAGTCCAGACCCATGAATGCCTCAGGAACCTGCAGTCGACCACGATAAAGCTTGTCTTCTGCCGAGCAAACACTGGGGGGCAGCACTGACTCCAGCCGGGACGCTGCTCCACGCTGCCCCCGGTGGAGCGCACCGGCACTAACACCTCTTTCCTGGCGGATGAACACAGGAGACATCGCAGCCACAGAAGTCTGCATTCGACTGCAATGCAGCTTGTCTTCTGCTGAGCAAACACCGGGGGGCAGCACTGACCCCCAGCCTGGACACCACGCCACTTTCCTACACTGTGTCCAGCCGTACAGAACTACCCAGTTTAGCTCTGGACGCCTGCTTACGGATGACGTTGACATGCAGAGATGCCCTGTCCCAGACCTGTCGGTTGTCCCTGAGACTGAATATTTTTAAATGCGTCTTTGGCATTCAGGCACCAATGAAAACTGGAAATTCAGCTTCAGGACAAATCAAAATTATTAAAACATTTCTGTGTTTCTGTTCGTGATTTTTATAAACGACCTGGATGAGGAAGTGGAGGGATGGGTTAGTAAGTTTGCTGATGACACAAAGGTTGGGGGGTGTTGTGGATAGTGTGGAGGGCTGTCAGAGGTTACAGAGAGACATTGATAGGATGTAAAACTGGGTGGAGAAGTGGCAGATGGAGTTCAACCCAGATAAGTGTGAGGTGGTTCATTTTGGTAGGTCAAATATAAT
>NC_082729.1:15264705-15304705 GCF_030144855.1 Hypanus sabinus | reverse complement strand
ACAATATACATCCTGAAATTCTTGTTCTTCGCAGACGTTCAAGAAAACAAAAGAGTGCCCCAAAGAATGAGTGACTAAAAATTATTAGAACCCGAAAGCCCCCCATTTCCCCCATGCACAAGCAGCGACAAAGCAACGACAAGCCCCCTCCCATACTTAATTAAGCAAAGTGCATCTGCGCCCTTCACCCACGAAACAAGCAAAACCAAAGTCCCCAAGAAAGACTTGATCTGCAGTACGACAGAAACTAATCATTCACCCAACAATTCGGCTCTCTCACTGTCCCTAATGAAAGGGCAAATAGGAGGGGGGCATAAATAAAACAACTGGCTGATTTGCGATGGTAAGGTTTGCTGCATCGCTCGTTTTTCCCCGAGTTCTCCGACTCGAGAATCAACAACGGAATCTCCCCCACCAATGAGAGGGAGAAAGCACGCGACTTGCCGAGTACAGAGCCCCCGACAGCCATTCAGATGTTCAGTTTTCTCCCGCGATGCTTCGGCCAGCCATGCGGGTGTAGAGTCAGTTCGATCCCAGGGCCGCGAAGCCTCGGAGCCCCGAAGGCACGCACGTCTTCTGGGCCGCGTCCTTGGAATTTCCAAAAAGCGGCCGGTCGTGAGCCCCCGGAAGCGGGTCCCACTTCCGCAAAAAAAAAATGAAGTCTAACTCCAGGTCAGTGTCTCTGACACCATCCCATCCATCCTAAAAAGGAAAAGGGAGACAACAAAGGCCAAAATTAAACTGTGTCTGCAGCTGGGCTTGAAGGAGTCACTGTTAAGCGCCATCGTAGCCCCGCCCCACCATCTTCGTCACTGACAGCGCCAAGATTTGCAGAGAGCAAGTCGAAATAGGAATGCGGAAAATGAATCTTCAGTGTCACGTTGCGTTTCAGGCCTTTGAAGCACGTTGTCAACCAGCTGCACGTAGTTCGGTGCTCAGTAGATGCCAAGAAAAGTTTCAACAACATCCTTGAACACCTTCCATGCGATTTTCTCCGGTCCCACTAGAAGTTCTTCGAGTTGCCTGTCATTTGTTGACCAACAAAGATGCCTCCCTTAATCTTGGCATTCTGACTTGAATTGTGAATTGAAATAGCAAATATTGGCGGGATTTCAAAAAAAAAAGGGTGCATGGTAGGGAAACGTCATGGTGATTTTCACGATC
This sequence comes from Hypanus sabinus, assembly GCF_030144855.1. NCBI lineage: Eukaryota > Metazoa > Chordata > Chondrichthyes > Myliobatiformes > Dasyatidae > Hypanus > Hypanus sabinus. The sequence goes on along the minus strand of NC_082729.1, from coordinate 15,303,541 downwards.
AGCAGCCAAAATCAATAAGGTACACCCAGAAGTATTCAAGAAGCAAGATTTTTGTTGTCCAATGTTATAACAAAAACAGATACTGGAGGAATTCTTGTGCCACTCCATAAAATCCCTTTAGCCATCCTTGACACTTCTCTCTAACCTTTATCAATGCATATAATAGAACCCTGTTTTTTCATTTAAAAGTGTAAATAAGACAACTGTGGTGTGATGCCACCAGGGATGCTGGTGGATCTAGGATTAGATGGCAGGTGAAAATGGGAAATAATCTCAGGAAGACTGGACCTTCAGAACTGAAATCTCAAACCTTCCATCTTCTCCTTCTATCTTAACCCATCAGCCCATCAGAAGGTTGATCGGCTCCATGGCTTCTGCTGTCACCTCTTTATATACCTTCTCAGGGAATTTCCTTCCTCTCCCAGAGATGAGATCTTTGGAGATTCTGTAGCTCTGGGTTTTGCAGGATGGGATCCTAGCCCCATGCCCAACCCTTCTCCTTTCACAGCCAGGCTTGGGACTGTCCATAGCAGAGTTTAAACTTGCCATGGGGCTCGTTAAAACCAGAGTTTCCCAAACTGGGGTCTATGGACCCCTTGCTTAAAGGTGTAGGCCAATGGCTTTAAAAACAGTTGGGAACCTGTGGATTAAAATAATTCAGTCACTGTGAAAGTAAATTCAATGAATTTCAAACAGACGGTTAAAACGGAGTGATATTTCATTGTGACACACACACACAGAACGCTGCAGGAATTCAGCAGGTCAGGCTGCTATGGAAATTAATAGATAATCAATGTTTCAGGCTGAGACCCTTCTTCAGGACTGAGAAGGAAGGAGGAAGATGCCAGAATAAATAGGTGAGAGGGAGGGGAAGAGGCTGGCTGGAAGGTGATGGGTGAAGCCAGGTGGGTGGGAAAGGTCAAGGGCTGCAGAGGAAGGAATCTGATAGGAGAGGAGAGTAGATCACAAGAGAAAGGGAAGGAGGGGACCCAGGGGAGGTGGTTGGCAGGTGAGAAAAGGTGAAAGGTCAGAGTGAGGAATAGAAGAGATGGGAGGTGGGGGAAGTTTGTTTGCCAAAAGAAATCAATATTCATGCCATCAAGTTGGATGGTGTTCTTTATCAATTTTTGTGACATAGCCTATCTTATATCATTACAAATGGGAAGAGATTTCTCCAAATTCTTCTTTCTGGAGGTGACAACCTCTTAAAAAATAGGGAAGCTGGTAAATTTATCCGTAAAACCCCGTGATATCTCATGGAAGAGAAGGAGTTGGTGAGCGGCCTATCGCTGCGGCAGGCGGGTAGGCCTCTCCTCTTTCTGCGCTGTCTCTCTCTTTCGATGAGTGTCGGAAATATTGGCAGATGGTCTCACGGTTCTGCATTTGTGGATTGGACTATTGGGTTTTTGGACTGTGCTTTCATATTATGCGTTTTTTTAAATTGCCCATTTCTTTACTGCTTTGTTGTGTGAGGGGAGGGTGTTTGGCGATTAACATTCTGTTGTGTTCTGTTAGTTTTTATCGTACAAGGAGGGGTCATTTTTTTAGGGGGCTACGTTGCGCGCAAAGAGAGGGGTTTGGGGTATGATTATCTTTTTTCATGCGGGGACACGTTCACTCTGAATGACTTCCATGCTCTTTCTTTGTTTCGTGGCTAGCTGGAGAAGTCGAATTTCAGTGTTGAATATATGCATACATGCTTTGATAATAAACGAACCTTTGAACATAAATGGGCAATATTACTTTTACCTTGTTCTGAAGACGTTGCCGAACGAACGACAGATTTACTGAGCGAATTTGTTTCTCTTACAGGATTCCATCCAGGAGCACTGGTAGGTTTCTGCATTCACAATTCCTTTCTTTCTCTGTGATCTGATTGGCCAGGTAGTGGCCATTCACGATGATGGATCCATTCATTGCTCTGTGTCACACTCCGGTGATGAACCGGTCAATAGCTATGGATGACATCATTGTTTCTTCTACTATGGAAGGCAAAGAATGAATGATGGTAGATTCCCTTCCACTTGCAAATATTATTCGTACTCTGCTGGGAATAAAGATGTACCCTTAGATTGGGATCTCATCCTCGCCTTTGGTTTGGGTTCAGTCCAGTCTGGAATTTGAGATCTGTTATTTCAGTCCAGTCCTGAGTTTGAGATCCGGTATATCAATCCAATCAGGAATTTGAGATCTGCTATCACAGTCCAGTCCTGAGTTTAAATCCAGGATTTCAGTCCTGTGTTTGGTTTGGGATCCAGTAATCTAGCCAGTCCCAAATTTGAGACCCAGTATCCCTGTCTGGACCTTAGTTTGAGATCTGGAATCCCAGTCCAGATCGGATGCTGTTGTTCGTGTTGTCCTCAGTGTGTGTGTACGTCCGCAGCTTCCACTTCCTGAAAGCAAGCTGCTGTCCAAACCGATCTGGTTAACGAGATCCATCAGTCCTTCCAGGTGTGGTATTCCGTGTCCGGTGCTCCCGGTGTGGTCTTTTATACATTGGCGAGACCCGACGCAGACTGGGAGACCGTTTCGCTGAACACCTACGCTCAGTCTGCCAGAGAAAGCAGGATCTCCCAGTGGCCACACATTTTAATTCCACGTCCCATTCCCATTCTGATACGTCTATCCATGGCCTCCTCTACTGTCAAAATGAATCCAAACTCAGGTCGGAGGAACAACACCTTATATACTGGGTAGCCTCCAACCTGATGGCATGAACATTGACGTCTCCAACTTCTGTTAATGCCCCTCCTCCCCTTCTTACCCCATCCCTGACATATTTAGTTGTTTGCCTGTTCTCCATCTCCCTCTGGTGCTCCCCCTTCCCTTCTTTCTCCCGAGGCCTCCCGTCCCACGATCCTTTCCCTTCTCCAGCTCTGTATCACTTTCGCCAATCGCCTTTCCAGCTCTTAGCTTCATCCCACCCCCTCCGGTCTTCTCCTATCATTTCACATTTCCCGCTCCCCCTCCTACTTTCAAATCTCTTACTATCTTTCCTTTTGGTTAGTCCTGACGAAGGTCCTCGGCCCGAAACGTCGACTGTACTTCTCCCTATAGATGCTGCCTGGCCTGCTGCGTTCCACCAGCATTTTGTGTGTGTTGCTGGTTAACAAGACATCTATTGTAGTTAGTTCCTGAACGTGATCAGAGCCATTGGTCTGGAGAAGTTTAGAGTGGCTGGTGGGAGCACCCGGGGGTAGAATGCAAAATGCGGGCCAGGACAACAGCAATCCCACTCTATACTGGTTGTGCAGATTTGTGCATCATTTTGCTGATTACACTCCTGTGAAGCGTCCTGTAAAAAGTACAATGAAAGGGACTGCGTGTGGATGCTTTGCGCTCGATCTCATATCATCATCATTGTGTGCCGTGACGGGGGGTCATGGTCTATCGAGTAGGATTGTCCCGGGCAGATTTTTCTCCAGAAATCTTTTGCCATTGCCTTCTTCTGTGCAGTGTCTTCACAAGCCTGGTGACCCCGGCCATTATCAATACTCTTCAGAGATTGTCTGCCTGGCATCAGTGGTCTTGTAACCAGGACTTGTGATGTGCACCAACTGCTCATACGACCATCCACCACCTGCTCCCATGGCGTTACGTGACCCTGATCAGGGGCTAAGCAGGCTACACCTTGCCCAAGGGTGACCTGCAGGCTAGTGGAGGGAAGGAGCACCTCACACCTCCTTTGGTAGAGATGTATTCCCACCCTACTACCCAGTTGCTACACTCTATGTCCCCATTAAATTTGCCAGCCTCAGTGACAGCACCGGAGGTAACAAGGGTTAAAAAGCATCAACATTTAGCCTCAAGCGACCTCCGAGAAGAAAAAACATTGGACCAAAGAACAATGCAAATGCTATGGATCTTAAAGGTAACTCAAAAAAAAACACAGGAGATACACAGCAAGGCAGGCAACAACCAGTGAGGAAGAAAATCAGAGTTAATGTTTCAGGCCAACGACCATTAATCATGTCGCAGTGAAGTGCTTCATCTTCAAAAGGATTCAACTGGCCTGCTAAATGACTTTCAACGTGGCCTGGTTATTGGTGGACATTATTAATTTCCCTTGCATGTTGGTCATAAATCATAACTTGATGTGTGGGGAGGCTGAGGCAAAAGCTGGTAACAGGTTGGGGGCTAGTCGTCCATCAAACTAGAACGGAGAAATGTACAACACAGCAACAGGCCCTTCAGCCTGTGATCTCACGCCAAACTAATTGAGCTAATGACGCTCTTGATTTCACAATGGGCCATATCCCTCCATTCTCTGCGCTTGCATCTAAACATCTCTCATATCTGACTCCACCACGAGCCCAGGCACCCACCGCTCTCTGTGTAAAAGGACCTACCCCTACGTTAACCTTTGAGTTCCTTCCCCTCACTTTAAATCTTTAAATCGGGGATGCCAACCTTCCTAATGCTGGGGGGGGGGGTTTCCAAGGATCGCAGGCTGGGAATCCCTGCGTTGAATGCATGCCCTCTAGATATTTCAACACCGGGAGATGGGTACTGGCCGTCTATCTATACATCTCATCATTTTATAAGCTTCTGTTGGCCTCCAGCGCTCCACAGAAAACAATCTCTTCTCTGGCATGCCCACTAATCCAGGCACATCTTCTTCAGTCTCTGTATAGTCTCCACACCCTTCCTATAATGTGGCGAGCAAATCTAAATGTCGCCTAACCAGAGTTTATAAAGCTACACCTCAGCTCTGGTTGAGCCATCATGTTCTATTGAAGCGGAATTGACCTGACGACATCTATTGGCTTTCCTAGAATATCACAAACTTTTAATAGCACACTTTTGTCGCCATGTGTCGTGTCGCATGTCATCATCATTATGTGCCATGTCGTTCATCACTAAAAAAACCGTCATCACTATGTGCCGTGTTGTAAGACATGGGTGATCATGGTCAATGACCATGATTCTTCTTGGCAAATTTTTCCTTTAGAAGTGGTTGGCCATTGTCTTCTTCTGGGCAGTGTCTTTACAAGGCGGGTGACCCCCCCCCCCCAGCCATTATCAATACTCTTCAGAGATTGTCCGCCTGGTGTCAGTGGTGGCATAACCAGGACTTGTGATCTGCACCGGCTGTTCAAATGACCATCCACCACCTGCTCCCACGGCTTCACGTGACCCTGATCAGGAGGCTAAGCAGATGCTGCACCCTGCCCGAGGGTGACCTGCAGGCTAGTGGGGGGAAGAAGGGCCTTACACCTCCTTTGGTAGTGGCATATCTCCACCCCTGCCACCCTTCATCAGGGTTGTGGCCTGAAACGTCAACTGTTCACTCATTTCTATAGGTGCTGCCTGACTTTCTGAGTTCCTCCAGCAATTTGTGGCTGTTGCTCTAGCTTTCCAGCATCTGCACAGACTCTTGTGTCCATAACTTTCAGACAGATAGATACCTGACTGATCCCAAAGGAAATTACCACAAAGTTACCACAACCAGTCTAACAGGAAAGGGTCACCATTTCCCCGGCTATAGTTTGACTCATTAAAGAGCCTAATGGCCAAGGGCAAGAACGACCTCATATAACACTCTTTGGAGCAGTGCGGTTCTCTTAGTCTATTCCTAAAAGTGCTCCTCTGTTCAGCCAAGGTGGCACGCAGAGGGCGAGAAACATTTTGTAGCATGAGATTGAAAGACTGAACCAATATTGTCTTTAGAAGCAAGTGGAATTGACTGGAGTTTCTTTCCCTCCGCAGGTCAAGGTAAACAGGGCACATCCTGGTCGTAAGGAAGCCGGGTGCAGAAAACAAGGGGCACAAACATCGTCTGCAACCAACCGTCAAAAGCAGACACTGATTGGGGATTTTGTCGAAGAATAAGAATGTTCCAAGAGGCACAAAAAGAGGGAGAGAGCAAAGTGCAGGAGGATCGTAGGGAAGTCAGACAAACTTCAGTGCTAACTGGTTGTAAATTTCATTGAAACTTCACAGAAGCTTGAGAATTTTGATATTTTTAGGATTAGACAGGTACAATGGCGCCCTCTAATGTTGGATGTCCGTAATGACTGGCTGTATTCACAAAGCAGTCCTGGCCCTGCAGGAAGACCCTTCGAAAGAGGAACTTTCAGCACTTACAGAGAGGTGGCGCCACCGGCAGTTCAGGTCAAGTGAAGGGTGGGGGAGAGGTGGTGTTGCAAGTCCCACTCTCTCTCTGCGGTCATTTTTTAAAAATTATCCAGTCAGGTGAGTTGTTTAGGACCAGCGCCTGGCTCCTTTCTCCATTCTGTGGGAAAAAGCACTTGTGATTCCAGTCACTTTGCAGAAGACTTCTGTCCGAGTTGAACGGCTGGCTTGCAAAAGTCTGCCGTAACCCTTCCAACTCCAGCCGGTGTTTCACCTTGTGGTAATGAGCAGGAAGATGTGGACACTATTGAGTCCATCGAACTGCGAAGCCAAGAGATGGGGGACTGGTTGGGACGATTCTCAGGTGCCAGAACGCAGTCTGTTCGTGCTTGAAGTTCTGCAAGTTACTTTCCAGGGTGTGCCCACGGTATACATAACGATGTTTTTTTATCTGAAGGGGCACAATAATTCAGTCATGGGGCATCCCATCTTAGTACAAGTCAGCCTGAAATCACTGGGCCTCAAGCCTCTTCCTTTATTGAACTTGTGGTCAGAGCTGCCGTTGGTGTTGATTGATTTCAGGATGATTGTTTTGTCAACAGCCCATGAATGGAGAAAGCTCTGAAACTCCAAAAGCAGACACCACAGAACCTGCCTCCAGTCGAGTAATGGCCTACAGTCAATAGGTCTCTACTTTTTGGCTTTGGTTTGACCCTTAACCCCAAAATGGCTGCCAATGCGGCAGTAAGCCTGCATAAAGAATGTATCAGACCATTCAGCCCATCGAGTCTGCTCTGCCACTTGTATGTTTCCGATTCAAGTGCAGTTGGACAAACATCCTGATTTTTCAGTGGTGCTTGTTATCTGAGGGGATACAAGGTGCATTTCAGGGGCAGGTTTATTATGCGTCCCCCAATTTTTTTGGGGTTAATTCTTCCACTTTGCATTTTCTGGATAGAGTTGGGTTGACTTTTCTCTGGAGCTGAGGGGAGATCTGGGCAAGGTTTGCAAGATAGAGTGGACAGGGAGTATCTGTTTCCCAGGGTTAGAATGTCTGATGCCCGAGGGCATGCATTGAAGGTGAGAGGGGGTAGGCCAAGGGGGACGTGAGGGGTAAGTTTTTTACTCAGAGAGTGATGGATACCCGGAATGCACTGCCTGGTCTGGTGGTAGAAGCAAATACATTAGAGGCTTTTAAAAGACGTTTAGATAGGAAGATGGAGGGATATGGACATGGCGTAGGAAGGAGGGATTAGCGTTTGGGTGTTTATGATTTGCTTTTTAGCTGGTACAGCACAGCATTGTGGGCTGAATGGCAAGTTCCTGCGCTGTGTTCTCTTTGCTGACAGGAAGAAGTTGACTTCCTGATCCGCGGTCGGCCTTTCGGGGAGCATGATTGGCTGAAGCGACGGAGGGCAGGGTCAGGGGGTCGTTGCCGAGCAGGGACGAGGTTAGGGAAGGTGTCGGGGCGGAGGTTGTCATTCTGTTCTTGGAGCCTGGCCGTGATTCGTATCCAGTTCTTTAGGTCTAGTAGTTTGTGCGCAGTTTGCCATGGATAAACTATCAGGGCTCAGGATGGGGTGGGAGTATTGTTGATGTCTTTGTATCGCCAGGAGGTACAAGTGGTCACTGAGTTGGATGAGCCTGGTGACCAGCTGGTTATTGGGGAACGTGTGTCTTTACTCTGTTATCCGTTTTGTTAGTGCAGTTCGATTTACAATGACCTTTCAGCTGCCGGGATTGTGCGTAGACTTTCCTGAGTTTTATGACAATGTCAGTGAGCTTCTTGTTCGGTGCTTCCAAAAAAAGAAAGTAGGGGCCGTTTAAAAGTTGCCACCTTTGCTGAGACCTGTGAAGCAAAGACCAGGAGCCGGTTGGATCGGGTTCTTCCTGGGGCCAGTAGGAATTATTCCCCTCAAAGTTCAGCAGGAACCGAAGGAAAGTCCTTTGAGCCCAAGGAGTGCCCTTAGGCTTCCAACAGGAACTTGAGGGTTGTCCCTTGGCTTGGGTCACCGTGCAGCTCAGTAGGCAGAGAGGCAGCTGATGCTTTTGTCCTGTGGGCACCGCTGGCAAGGGTGGCAGTTCATGCCCTTTGTGTATCACAGCTGCCCAGTGCCGTTGATGAGAAAGCCCCTGAAAGAGGAGCCAAGGACGGCCGGGGTAGCAGGGTCTCCGCCAGTCGGTCGCCGCCTCATCCACAGGGGCTGCTCTAAGAACGAGCAGGAGAAGCGCCAGTGACCCACCGGATATACCCCCGGAGCAGGGTAACAGGCCGGATGTGGGAGTGACTGGGGGAGGCCGAGGGGGCAGTGAGTAAGTTACACCATTTCAGCACCTTTCCAAGGCTCCCACCTGTCTTGTGAATACAGCCACAGATCCAGCCGCCTTAAAACTTTTTTTTGTCAACCTACTGAATGTGTGTATCACAGCTTTTCTGCCGGACGTTATCTTTGAAAATGTTGCTGTACAGGATTATCACTCTGAATTTTGTAGGGCTGGAGGAAAATAAACTGAAGGCTGCAGCCAATTTTAACAGTCGACTGTGTGCTGATTGGAAAAAGGGTCTGCTTGCAACCCCTCCCTGTCTAATTATTGTCTAATTCGATCTGCCACAATCCGACAATGCAGAGGTGATGGACTATTGTAATTTGGAAAGCACACAACAGTCAAGCAAACAGTGGAAAGATTTGTACTGAGTATTGTTGGTTGGGGGATAAACACTGACAAAAGGTAGTAGAGTGAGTTCAGCAATTGTTCTTCAAACCAGATCCATGTATCGCGTGAGTCCTGCTGGAAGGTCTCAGCCCAAGACTGTTCATTTTCCTCCGTAGATGCTGCCTGAGCTGTTGAGTTCCTCCAGCATTGGGTGTATTGCCAAGGACAACGCAGCCAACTTGATTGGTGCCCCGTCCGTTTCTCTGGACAGTCATTCCAGAAAATACACTGGCTAGATGACTCCAATCTCGCTCCCCAAACCTGCGGCCCCCCCACCGCAAGGAAGGGCAAGGCAGCAAGCAGGTGGGCAGGGACATTCGGGGGAATAAACGTGGGGAGAAGAGATTAATTCTGAAATGAGTAAACGCAAGAGGCTCTGCAGATGCTGGGAATGGTGTGGGAGGGAGGGGAATGAAGTAAGAAGTTGGGACCGGATAGGTGGGAGAGGTAAAGAGCTGAAGAAGGGGAGATCTAATAGGAGAGGACAGTGGACCAGGGAAGAGAAGGAAGGAGGAGAACAAGAGGGAGGCATTGGGCAGAGGAGGAGAGGAGAAGGGCTGAGAAGGCAATCAGAATGAGGAATGGTAAAAGCGAGAAGCACAGAGGGAGAGAGTAACTAGCAAAAGTTAGTGGAGAGACTTCTTGCATGAAAGGTTGGCAGTGAAGTTCGGCGCCTGTCTCTGAAGTGGGAGTTGAGTTCATAACCGTTCATTTATTGAGATACTGTGTGGAATAGGCCTTTCCAGCCCTTCGAGCCGTGCCGCCCAGCGACCCCCGATTTAATCCCAGCCTAATCACGGGCCAACTTACAGCAACCAATTGACCTGCCAACTGGTACGTCTTTGGACTGTGTGAGGAAACCGGAGCACCCGGAGAAAACCCACATGGTCATGGGGAGAACATACAAATTCCTTACAGGCAGCAGCAGGAATCGAACCTGGGTCACTGATACTGTGAAACGTTGTGCTAACCTCTACGCTACCTTGCTCTTACTCTAGGGACTTTTACATCCCTTATGGTTCTGTTATGGGATGTGATCATGCCCTTGGACTGATGAGGGGCATTAAGCTGCCGAAGATGGCAATTGAGGGTCCATCACACCATATGGTTCTGGAGTTACATATAAACCAGAGAGGCTAAGGACGGCAGGATGAAAACCAAAAAGGTCAACAGTTCCTATCCCCACCTCCCCAACCCCACGGGTGCTGCTCGACCTGCTGAGCCCCCCCAGCAGATTGTTTGTTGAGGAAAATGTGGGCTTTGTAACAGGCTGGAATCATCTCTCTGATAGTCTGGTCTTGCCTCTGCTTGCCATTCTCCCAGCCCACAGCCAGGAACTGGCCATCTCTCTCGCGACAGCATTCACAAAAAACAGATGAAGGTAAAATGAAGGTAAATCTCTCTGGCCATCTGGGTGTCACGAGGGAATGGAGAATCACATTCAGTAAAGTGTTTGGTCTCCCTGCCTAGTCATCCCACAGGGTTATCTGGGCAATGCATGGATTTTCACTGTTACATCACATATAAGTCCATAAGATACAGGAGTTGAATTAGGCCATTTGGCCCGTCGAGTCTGCTCCGCCATTTCATCACGGCCGATCCGTTTCCCTCTCAGACCCTTCTCCCAGCAACTCTTCACGCCCTGTCTAATCAACTTCTGCCTTAAATATACCCAATAACGTGGCCTCCACAGCCGCCTGTGCCAACCAATTCCACAGAATCACCACTCTCTGGCTAAAGGAATTCCTCCTCATCGTTCTAAATAGACGTCCCTCTATTCTGAGGCTGGGTCCCCTGGTTTTAGGGAATAATATGTTACCTTTGCAGTTGGCTTCTAGGTAATCAAGAATAATACTGTATGTTCAGAAGTGTGCTGTGTAACACCCTTAAATGGATCCAAAATAAACTAGCAGAATATTTAAGAATGTCTTTTCAGTGCGTTCTCAGCCTTTGCATCCCAGATTTTCCAATCAATTGATTTTAATGACTATAATGTTGCTGGCAGTGTGTGATTACTCTGTGTCCAAGGGGTGTGAACGTCTAGCCTTTAACAGCAGCAGTTTATGCAATAGCAGCATAAAAATCAAGATTCTGCACTACAGATTCCTGTACAGGGATCTCATCCTTCCTGTTCCTGCTTTAAGGGGAGAGAAGTCAATTGGAGAAGCTGAAATTCAGATTAATTTATTTCTCAGGTATAGATCAAGACCTACTGTTTGCACTAACTTCGACAAACTAAAAGACTTTAATGTGAACAGTGTTAAAGGGAAAATAAAACAATAAACGCTAGGCCAAACATGGCCGTTAACTAAAACTCTCAGATGGAGAGTGAAGCCTACACTGTGGCTGAAAAGAACAAATAAACATTAAATGGATACCAGCAACACACACAAAATGCTGGTGGAACGCAGCAAGCCAGGCAGCATCTGTAGGAAGAAGCACTGTCAACGTTTTGGGCCAAGACCCTTCGTCAAGACTAACTGAAAGAAAAGATAGTAAGAGATTTTCAAAATCAATGCTCTTAGCTTTAAGTGTTTCCAGCTGTTTAATCGTTGAGGATAATTTCTATTCCAAATTCTCAATTTTCAAACCTCTCTTCCAAGCATCTCTTGCAGACTTGCGATTAAAGTTTGATGCCGTTTAACTTCATGACCAATCAGGAGATTTTAAAGTGGGAGGGGGAGGGGGAAATCTGAATAGCGGGTCTGGGTCAAAATATGATCGAAAGATTGAAGGGCCGAAGAAATTATAGATGGGAAGCAGCGAGAGAGGGTTTCACTGAACTCCTGTCGAAGGGGAGATTTGAACTTCTTCAAGCATTTTCTGTGTGCGAAACGTCGACAGCGCTTCTCCCTATAGATGCTGCCCGGCCTGCTGTGTTCCACCAGCATTTTGTGTGTGTGTTGCTTGAATTTCCAGCGTCTGCAGATTTCCTCGTGTTTGCGTTTTTAAAACTTTGACAAACTTTTTTAGACGCGTAGTGGAGATTATGTTGACTGGCCGCGTCACAACCAACGCCTGTAGTGGATACGGCCCAGTCCATCACGGGTGAAGCCTTCCCGACCATGGAGTACATCTGCATGGAGCGTTGTTGCAGGAAAGCAGCGTCCATCATCAGGAACGCCCTCCACTCGGGTCACACTCTCTTCTCCCTGCTACTATCGGGAGGAAGGAACAGGAACCTCAGGACTCGCATCACAGGTTCAGGAACAGTTACAACCCCTCAACCATCAGGCTCTTGAACCAAAGTGGATAACTTCACTTGCCCCATCATTGAAACGTTCCCACAACCTTTGGACTCACTTTCAAGGACTCTTCATCTCGTGCTCTCAATATTTGTTGCTTATTTGTCCACAGGCACATGACTCAGTGGCATTGTTTCAACAATTTGCAAATCCATCACATGATGGAAATTTGACAGTCATCTTTAGGAATTACTTCCTGACCCAAGAGTTTTTGAAAGGGAAACAAGCTATTGCTTAAGAATTCTGGACAAGCCTCCGCTGTTGTTCAGTAAGATCTCTGCACTCCAGCCGTTCATCCACTTCCCTGCAAGACTCACATGTACATAATCTTCCATCGTATCCAAAGATCTGCCCAGCCTCCGCTGTGTTCAGTGACTGAGCCTGTCTGCCTGCCAGTGGAGATTTCCAGTTGAGTGAGGGCATTTCTCCTCATTTCAGTTCTGAAGGTCCAGCCTTCCTGAGAGTATTTCCCCCTCTCACCCACCATCTAATCCTAGATCACCAACATCTATGGAGGCACCATGCCACATCCTTTCTCTGTCCTCTCTCCTTCGTCTCCCTCTCTTCCTCTCCCCCTCTCTCTCCCCTTCTCCCTCTCCTACTCCCTCTCTCCCTCTCTCTTCCTCTCCCTCTCCCTCTCTCTCTCACTGTCTCTCCCTCCCTCTCCCTCTCCCCCTCCCACACCCTCCCTATCGACTCTCCCTCCCTTCCCTCCTCTCCCTCTCCCCCTCTCTCCTTCTCCCTTTCCTTGTCCCTCTCTCCCTCTCCCTCCCTCTCTCTCTCACTCTCTCTCCCTCTCCCCCTCCCACACCCTCCCTATCCCTCTCCCTCCCTCCCTCTCTCTCCCTTCCTTCTCTCTCCCTATCCCTCTCCCTCACTATCTCTCTCCCTCCCTTTCCTCCCCTCCCTCCCTCCCTCCCTCTCTCTCTCCCTCCCTCTCCCTCTCCCCCTCCCACACCCTCTCTCTTCCTCCTCTCTCTCCCTCCCCCCTCCCCTCTTTCTCCCCTCCCTCTCCTCTCTCTCTCTCCCTTTCTCCCTCTCCCGCTCTCTCTCTCCCTCCCTCTCTCTCTCTCTCCCTCGCTCCAGTCTCTCCCCCTTCCCCCTCCCCCTCAGGAAACCCAGATTCAATTTTGACCCCTGGTGAGAGTTTGTGACTTAATGGGCAACTCGTGGATTCACTGGTGTCCTGCCACACCTGGTGGTTTAATTTACCCCTTTAATTGGCCTGATGGGTGACAAAAAATTGAGTTAATGGAAATAAGGTCAGAGGTAATAAGGTGATGGAACTGCAGTACTCGGGAGCTAGCATGAACACTGTGGGCTGAATGGGCTCCTACCATATCATAGTAAATATATTAAGATGAAAACACCTCTCTGCATTTACCCTAACAGTCCCTCCTAGAACCTGAGTTGTTTCAATGAGACTGCCTCTCATCCCACCAAACCAGGGGTTCCCAACCTGGGGTCTACAGATCTCTTGCTTAATGGCAGTCCAACATGAGGAACTCCTGCACTAACCTACGTGAGTCTGGCCCACTCCTACTCAATATTTCCATCTCGGGCTATTAGGTCACCCCAGGAATCAACCCTGTGGTTCTACATTGCACCACATTAAAGCAGTTATGTCACCTCAAAGGTCATCTCTCTTCATGTCACCAAACGCAGGTGTACAGTCGCTTCTGTGTACAGTATCTGCTTCTTCCTCCGAAATACAGTTCCTGGCAACAGAATGAAGCTCAGGGTAAAAGTACAACGAACTGCCGTGAATACATAGAAAGTTCAACGTAAATTTATTATCAAAGTACGTATGCGTCACTGTATGCTACCCTGAGATTCATTTTCTTATGCAGGCATTCACAATAAAGACTAGGAAACACAGACAAAGAAGAATACAGTGAATGCTAACGATGCAAATTCAAAAAAACATCAAATAACGCTGAGAACATGAGTTGCAGAGTCTTTGAAATTGAGCCCACAGGTTGTTGGGATCAGTTCGGTGTTGTGGTGAGTGAGGTTGTCCCCTCTGGTTGAGGGGTAATAATTGTTCCTGTGCCTGGTGGTGTGGGACCTGAGGCTCCTGTGTCTTCTCCCGATGGCAGCAGTGAGAAGAGAGCATGGTGGGGGTCCTTGTTGACGGATGGCGTTCTCTTGTGGCAGTGCTCCCTGTAGATTTGCTCAGTGGTGGAGAAGGCTTTCTCTGTGATCGACAGGTCTATGTTCACTACCTTTTGAAGGCTTTTCCATTTATGGGCATTGGTACTTCCATACTAGGCCGTGACGCTGTTACCCATGAAAGTTGCACGCTCTATTCTCTCTTCGCCTTTGGCGGCTCTCCCGCTCGTGGTACGAACCCGATCATTAAATTTGCAGATGGCGCAACTGCGATTGGCCTAACCACAAGCAATAACAAATCTACGTGTCGAGAGGAGGTGCTGAAACTGTCCAACTGGTGCAGAAACCACAACCTATCGCTCAACATCAAGAAGTCAAAAGAATTGATTAACTGACTTCAGGAAGGCAAGCGGGCCTGAACAAGCCTCACTATTTATAAATGGCGAGGTAGTGGAAAGGGTCTCCAGTTTCGAGTTTTTGGGGTTGAACATCACCGGGGTTGTTCACTCTTGGGCTGTCAACACAACCTGGAAAGTAGGGAAGTCACACAACATGACTGTACTACCTGAGGGGATAACTAACCTGCCAACTTTCATCGACGTGCTGTAGAGAGCATTCTGACATTCAGAATGACTGCGTGGGACTCCAGCTGCAGCGAGACAGATCACAAGGCACTCCAACGGGTCATTAGGACGGTTCAGCTCATCACTGGGACTCAACCACCAGACCTGGCGATCATCCACAAATCTCAATGCCTAGAGCACGCCCGCAACATCATTAAGGACCCATCCCATCCTGGGCACTGTCTGTTCAACATCCTGCCATCTGGTAGGAGATGCAGAAACACCTCAGCCAAGACAGTAAGACTGGAAAACAGCTTCTTCCCCAGGGCTGTTGTGCAGCTGAATAAAGCTACACCCAGCTTGCCAATGGCCTCTGAGTGTCACAGACTGTCAAAGTCGCTTGTTGCATGTAAATATGGGAATTTCTTTTTTAATTAATCAGTACCACATGCATTGTAAGTATCTGTTTTGCACGGACTGGAGTAGCACCTCAATCTCAGTGTCGCAAGCAATGACAATGAAGTTCTACTCTATACCCACTGTGACTTTGTAGGCCTCTCATGGGCTCTCTGGTTCCCTCCCACATCTGGTGGGTTAATTTGCCCCTGTAAATTAGCCCAATGAGTGACAAAAATAATTAAAAGTGAGTTACTGGGAGAGTGGACGTAATCATACAATTTTGCTGCTAACGCATGCAGAATTTAGTACAATCAAACAGAGAAGGATTTCAAAGCTACACACACACAAAATGCTGGAGGAGCTCAGCAGGCCAGGCAGCATCTATGGAAACAAGTACAATCAATGTCTTGGGCTGAGACCCTTCACCAGGAGGTCCTGCCCGAATCGTCAACTGCGCTCCTTTCCACAGACGCTGCCTGGCCTGCTGAGTTCCTCCCGCATTTTGTGTGTGTTGCTTTGGATTTCCAGCATCTGCGGAATCTCGCTTGTTCGTGAAGGATTCCATAGGTGCAGAGATCAAATTTGTACGTCATGCTTCAGGTATGGTCTCACTTGTATAAGTTTTCCCTGTGGAGTCATAGAGACATAGAGCATGAAAGTAGGCCATTCAGCCCATCTCATCCATGCTGATTATGTTGCCAGTGAGTTGGTCCCATCTGCACGTGCTTGTCCCATAGCCTCTGAACCTCGACTATCCATGTACTGATCTACATGGCATGGAGATGTTGCTAATATGCCTGCCCCAGCCATTATTTCTGACAGTTCACTCCAAACCACTTGCATGAAGTAGCTTCTCCTGCTGTCTCTCTTAATTCTCTTGTCTATAATTTCAAAAATTTATGCCTTTGTGTTCGTATCAAAACCTCCATTATGCTTTTACTTTCACAAATTTATTTGGCAAAATCATGCAGGCTCAGTTTTCACGACTGTCAGTTGTGCAAGTTCCGCGTGGAGACTCAGGAATACCGTCGTACACTCGGATGTAGAAAGGTTCTTCGTTGCTGTTTCTGTAACAGTTTTGTTTTTTTAACTGGTCAGGGTCGTTAGCCCCGAGCTGAGCCCCCAAAGCTGGAGGACAGGTGGACCACTCTGGCCTGTACCCTTTGACAACCCTACCAAGAGCCAAGTCACTCCGGGTCATTGAGTTATGCAAGCTCCAAACCCAAAGAGGACAAAGTCATGGTCCTCTCAGATATGAAGGACTGTCATTGCTGCCCTACACACCAGTGGTGTAGCAGATAGTAAATAAGTTCTTGTAGGCTGCTTGAGAAGTATTATCAGTCCTAGTAGCCATCATTCAGCCACAATGTTGTCCATGCAATGTTTCCCATTGTCTCTTTTCCCCTCTAAATAATCCAATATCAACTTGCCTTTGCAAAATGCCTCTGGTGGAAAAAGCCAAAATCCTTACCCCAACCTTCACTGCACCCCGACTAACCCCGGCCACACCCCCACAAACCAGATGACTTGTGTAAGGAGGAGCAGGATCCAGTAAAGCCAAGCGTTGGACCTGGTTAATGAAGGTGTGGGCCAGATCAAAGTGGCAGAGTTGCGTGACACTGGACCTCGAGTGATGAGATCAGGCAGCACAAGAGGGATCACTTTCCCACTGTCTGCATAATCACATCCAAAACCTAACAAAGAGCTTAACAGAAATGTCAGGAAATTGGGCTCCAAGGAACACTTTAGGTGCAGGAGCACTTAGTTGAGGCGAGCAGACATTTGTCCATAAGACATAGAGTCTTAGAAAAGTACAGCACAGAAGTAGGCCCTTTGGCCCATCTAGTTAATGCCTAACCATCCTCCATACTCCTCCCACCCCCTCTCATCCAGACTTCTCTTAAGTGTTGAAATCGACCTTGAGTGCACCTCTAGTGCTTGGCAGCTCAGACTGAAGAAGGTTCCCCTCATGTTCCCCTTAAACCTTTCACCTTTCACCCTTAACCTATGGCCTCTGTCCCACCCAACCTCAGCATTACATAGGAGCAGAATTAGGCCATTCAGCCCATCAAGTCTGCTCTGTCATTCCATCGTGGCCAATTTATTATCCCTCTCCGACCCCATTCTTCGGTCCTCTCCCCGTAACTTTTACTTGTCAAAGAAGCAAGTTTCGCAGGAGGAGGTTGAGATTTAGGTTGAAGGGCATGCATGCTCAGTTCCTTAAAAACAGTTGCATTATCTAGAAGCATAAACTGATGTTCGTCCGGCTAAAATGAAGTTTTAGTGGAAAGCTGCTGGTGAGAACATTTGTGAAACATAATAGTTTTTTACCATCTGGTGTACCAACTGCTAATTGACTGCACCAGTGCACAATTTGTCCCTGCAGCCTAGGCAAAAAATCCTCATAAATTATGATGAATAAAAGCAGAAAGCAATATTGAATTAAAACATCTTCAATTGGGAAGAAAACAGATGTTGGAGCAGTGCAGCCATGTTTAATCTTTGCGATCATTATCCTTGGTAAAGCTGAATTTCAGCTCTCATGCTATTTACTAATGCACCAGATGTTTGAGTATTTAAATAAGGCATGAGGACAATAGTGGTCTGATTGGACAAAATAATTAATATTCCCAAATTGTTTCTGTCTTTCTGTCTCACTTTTAATTAAGAGCAGATAAGCTGTCGCTCTGCCCAATCCTGTCAACGGTCTGGTTTGCAGGGGCAGTCATGCATTGCAGTGTCCTTGGCAACGGCTAGCTTGGAAGAAAGGAAGACTGGCTATCTTAAAGCACTCTTCAGAATATCTCAAAGCACTTCACAGCCAATTGCCTCTGGAATCAGTGTCATGGTGCAGGAAGCCTGTCAGTCGGGTTGCTCTCAGTAAGGTCTTGCACAGATGATGGAGACCTGTTAACCACGAGGGATTCTGCCGTCGCTGGAAGTCCAGAGCAACGCGCACACTGTGGTGAACTACATATACCTGTCTGGACATGCCCCCCCCCCCTGCTGACTGCTCCTGTGGCTCCTCCCACAGACCCCTGTGGACACGCCCCCTGCTGACTGCTCCTGTGGCTCCTCCCACAGACCCCTGTGGACACGCCCCCTGCTGACTGCTCCTGTGGCTCCTCCCACAGACCCCTGTGGACACGCCCCCTGCTGTCTGCTCCTGTGGCTCCTCCCACAGACCCCTGTGGACACGCCCCCTGCTGACTGCTCCTGTGGCTCCTCCCACAGACCCCTGTGGACACGCCCCCTGCTGACTGCTCCTGTGGCTCCTCCCACAGACCCCTGTGGACACGCCCCCTGCTGTCTGCTCCTGTGGCTCCTCCCACAGACCCCTGTGGACACGCCCCCTGCTGACTGCTCCTGTGGCTCCTCCCACAGACCCCTGTGGACACGCCCCCTGCTGACTGCTCCTGTGGCTCCTCCCACAGACCCCTGTGGACTCGCCCCCTGCTGACTGCTCCTGTGGCTCCTCCCACAGACCCCTGTGGACACGCCCCCTGCTGACTGCTCCTGTGGCTCCTCCCACAGACCCCTGTGGACACGCCCCCTGCTGACTGCTCCTGTGGCTCCTCCCACAGACCCCGGTATAAAGGTGATCAAGGCCTGAGCCCGGCCTCTCAGTCTCCAGGATGTAGTATGGTGGTCACTCACTGCTTGTTCCTTCTTCCAGTCAATAAAAGCTGATATCTCGTCTTACGTCTCAGAGTGAGTTATTGATGGTGCATCACACACAAAATGCCAGGGGAACTCAGTGGGATCGGGCAGCATTGATGGAAAGGAATAAAGATCTGACGTTTTGGGCAAAGACCCTTCATCAGGACCAGCACACTTATAACAACCTGATTATTTGGAATTATATGTGGAACAAGTGTAGGGTGGGCACGGGCCCAGGGAGATTTTCCCTCCTCTTCATCAAAAGTACAGATTGACCTTTTAGTTACAAAAGGGACGCTATCACTACAGAAGGACTGGGGTCTGTTCTGATAGACTGCTATATTTTGCCTCCTAAATGAAGAACAGCCACTTCAGTGAGAAAGGGTCATTGAGTAAAACTGTTCAGAAACTGGCCCCCCTGGCCCAACTCTTCAATGCTGACCATCTAAGCCAGTGTCGTTTGTCCTTCGAAGTTCTGCCGAAGAGTCTCGGCTCAAAACATTGACTGTTCTTCTTTCCCACAGATGCTGCCTGGCCTGCTGAGTTCCTCCAGCATTTTGTGTGTGTTGCCATTTGCCTGTATCACTGGACAACAATTTTCTTTCAAAAGTGTTGCTTCCTCAGAATTTTTTTTTGTTTATGTTTGACTGCTTGAAGATGAACACAAACATATCTTCAGAATACTTGTATCATGTGGGAATTTGGAGAAACAGCAAATTAACTTTTATTGAATATAATGTGTTTAACTGCATAATGGTGCTGATACTTTACAATAGATCAACTAAGTAAAAATATTTTGTTAATGATTTTCATTTGTACTCAGTGTCTGAGGCTTCTCACTTAAGTGTCCAACAATAATTTGCCAGGATTGATGGATTCTAGTTGCCCTGGTATCTTTTCTCCGTGACCGCAATGTCCTGGTGAAACCTTTCACCGTGCTCATCACTGACAGCACCAAGATTTGCAGGGAAGAAGTATAAACGGGAATGCAGAAAATGAATCTTTAGTGACAAGTTGCATTTCATGGTTTTATATGCTTGAAGTATGCTTTCAACCGGCTGCATGTAGTTTGGTGCTCTGCAGATGCCAAGAAAAATTTCAACAACGTCCTTGAATGCCTTCCGTGTGATTTTCTCCGGTCCCACTAGAAATTCTTCAACCTGCCTGTCGTTGATGACCTGTTTGATTTGTGGACCAACAAAAATGCTTTCCTTAATCTTGGCATCAGTTAAGTCTGGGAAACATCTGTCTTAAATATCAAAATCCTTCATAGAAATTTTTGTGCCTGGTGATAACAAATTCCATCCTTACAGTCCTGAACCCAATAATTATTACTAAAACCTGTCCTGCCCTGCATGCCCAAGCATGCCAGGACAAGATGGGAAACTGTCCAGCTTACATTGTAGGCAACATTTTAAATGACTTGAATTATGAATTGAAATAATAAACATAAGTGGTTTCAAAAAATGGTGCGTGATAGGGAAACTTCATGGTGATTTTCATGATCAGTGGCCCAAAGTTCATAAGGTACACCAAAAGGTATTCAGGAAGCAAAATCTTTGCTGTCCAATGGCCATTCATCCCGCTAAAATGGGGGTTCCCAACCCGGGGTCCATGGACCCCTCGGTTAATGGTAGGGGTCCATGGCATGAAAACGGTAAGGAACGCCTGCTCTAAAACTTCCCTATCCAGATATTATCACCAGAGAACCAGATACCAATTTACATGGTTAAAACTGGAGTTTATTAGCTGGTGAAAGCCTGCAAAGATTTGGAATTTTGAATTTGCCCCCACTGCTCTCCAACAAAAAAGCTCCTGAGGCTGGGAAGGGGATGGGGGGGGGGTCACATTAAAACTTTGCAACTTGAAATATTAGGGCTGTGTTATCTTAGGGCAGGGATTCCCAACTTTTGTTTTAATGCCATGGAGCTTCACCATTATCTGAGGGGACCGTGGACCCCGGTTTGGGAACCCCTGCCTCAGTGTGAGAAAACCAAGATGGACAAGAAAATCCAAGGCACAGATCAACATGAATCTGAGTGGACTGGGGTAAGACCTCGTCCAGCTGCAATATTTCAATTCGGCCTCCTCTCACGCTAAGTTCTCCGACCCGTACACTGGAGGAACAACAACCCTAGCTATGGGTGGAACACTGATCCTACAACAGTGGAATATGTTGGGCAGTGAGCGGCATGAATGCAGTAAACCGAGAGTCTCTCCTTCTGTGCCGTAATGATCTTTGATTCCAGAGGAAGAGCTGGGAGGGATGGAATGGTGGAGAGAAGACTTTGCATTTCTATAGGACCTCCTTGACCCTTTCAAGAGTGCTCAAAGTATTTTCCATCCCATGAAGTACTTATTGAAGTGTAGCTATACCATTGTCATGATTCCAAAGGTTAATTCTCACTACAAACAACACAGCAGCTAATTTATGCTCAGCAATATTCCATAAAATATCGTCAAGGTAGTGGCGATGTTCTTTATAGAGACAGCCTTCGTATAGAGACTGTTTGAGTGTTGAATAGTAGGTAGGCACTGTGGAGATATATCTGTAAGCCTGAAGTCTTAATGAATTTATTACTTTGGTAAAATGTAATGTAACACAGAATGGAACCTGGTTTAGATGGAGGCTTACAAGGGGGGGGTGTGTGTGTGTGCGTGTGTGCGTGCGTGCGTGCGTGCGTGTGTGTGTGTGTGTGTGTGTGTGTGTGTGTGTGTACTAGTCAACTGAGAGGGGCATCGCAAATGTATCAAATCTAAGTTATGCACACACTCCTGGGAGGATCTGACTTTGTGGCCATTGTAGAGCAAATGGCCGTGAATCGGGGAAACAGGGGGTGTGCTAACAATAGAGAAAACTAGGACACAGCTGTCATGGGGGTTGGTGGGGGAGAAGAAGCCTCAAAGGCAAGTGGACTGATTAAAGACAGATGAGACGGATGCAGACAAGGAAGGATTGCCATTATGGGATGGAACAACCTCAAAAGAAATGACGTTAATGAATTACTGGACTTTGTAAATGTATAAAATTGGTTTGTTTTGAGCTGTAAGATTGACGCCACCTTCCAATGGCTTAACATATGGTGGGAGATTTTCACTTGCAAGTAATAAATGTAACTATAATTTGATCCACTCTGAATTTATTGTAGTCTGTTGCTGCATATTAGAAGACCTAGCTGATCGGTAGATGATGGAATCAGGGATAAGTTCTCTGCTCCCTTTTGAAACGGTGCCATTCGATCACTCACATCCACTCAAAGGAGCAGATGAGCCTTGCTTTAAGCTGCAACAGTGCAGCACTGCCTCTGCATTGTACGAGATGCTTGCCTGAAACAGGGCCGGAGCAAGGGGCAAGCATGCATGTCACCTGAGCCACAATCTGCTTGAGTTTCCTGCAGAAGGGAGTAGTTTCTTCCCCATTCTGTGTCGCCCCAAGTGTGCACAAGAAGTGCATTGTGCTTTTGCCTAAGAGAATCCCAGGCCCGTAACCGAGCAGGAGGCTGTCACCTGCTAAGTTACTTCGTTGATTCAATTCAGATTCAGATTTATTGATCTAAGCCCAAAGTGTGCACACGTTACGCATCAGGCGCACTTCGAAACTTATGGCAAAGTGCTTCGCTTGTGTTAACAACCAACCCAACCTCGGGCTGCGCCGGTGGCAGCTCGCAAGCGTCACCACGCGCTCCATCAACAAGACGTAGCACGCCCACAAGGCTCGGCAGATCCACACAGAACACGACAGGCAGTGTAGCAACAACAGCAAAGCAAGTCCCTTCCCTCATTCCCTCCCAGCCACACGTGCACACAGACAGTCGCCCAACTCCAGGCCTCCAATGGACTTTTGGAACACGGGCCGCTAGTTTCCCCTGTGGATTTCAGCCCTTCATAGACCATCAGATTTCAGCTTCTGGGCTTCTGATCAACCTTCGAGCTTTGACCTTTGCACTGATAAAGCATTAGGAGCTTCTCGTCATAACTTAACATTAACACACAATATCCTATACAAGCTGGAAATACAGAGCACGGGTATTCTTCAGGGCCAGAAACACCTGTGAAGAGGAATATTCAAGATGGCTCAGCTGAAATGTCTGCTCCTTTCCGCACCTTGTGGCGCATCAGGCAGCAACCTTGCCGATTCTTTAGCATTTGTCTGGTTTTCACGAGGCCGAGTTGCGAGCTCGATGCTCAACCCAGCACGGATGGAAAGCCTGCAAAGGGGCCGGCCGGATTCGAACCCCTGACCACTCGTCCCAAAGTCCAGTGAGGATGCCACTACACCACCAGCTGGCAACAGCTGAACTGATTGTGGTTTATTCCACTCCATCAATGACTAAGCGTTTTAATTGATCCCTTTGGCACGTGCTTTTCTTACAGTGAGAGTTAAAGTTATTGAAGGTTGATGTAACAATGAGGGAACAGTGAAAGCTTTGTGACTTCACTGTTTCCAGACTCAAGTGTTTGGATCACAGAGTGCATGTTGTGATTCTTCTGTCTGGAAGCTTCAGAAAAATCAAAAGATGTTACAACAAATTTTCAAAATATGTCTTGTGTTACACCAGCTTAACAATATTTTTCTTCAGCAATAGTCTGTTTGCTTCTGTAGAATAATGAGGCCCAGCATGTTGCTGCCTGTTGTTCTTCATGACCCCCAATGCTATTTAAGATCCCAGGATAGAAATTTAGAATAAATTCCTCCACTGCTTATCAATCTGCCATTCTTCTGCCTAAATGAATGAATAGTTTTGAAGCGTTTCCATTCAGAGCCAAAACATTTCCTTTCATCGGGGCTTCCTTTGACCACTGCATACCCTTTCTTCTCTTTTGGTGTAGAATTGCTAGCTAGAGGTAATCCCACATTGAAGCTACAACAAAGAAAACAAAGGATCAGAATCGAAATGTTTCCATTATAATACCATAAGACTATAAGATAGTGGAGCAGAATGAGGCCATTCGGCCCATCGAGTTTGCTCCACCATTTCATCATGGCTGATCCGTTTTCCCTCTCAGCCCCAGTCTCCTGCCTTCTCCCCGTATCCCTTCATGGCCTGACTAATCAATAATCAACTTCTGCCTTAAATATACCCAATGACTCAGCCTCCGTAGATTCCACAAATTCACCACTCACTGGCGAAAGAAATAACCTTTCATCTCTGCTCTAAAAGGGCATCCTTCTACTCTGAGGCTGTGATCTCTGGCCTCAGACACCCCCACCATGGGAAACATGCTCTCCACGTTCACCCTATCGAGTCCTTTCCACATTCGGTCGGTTTCAATGAGGTCACCCCTCATTCTTCTCAATTCCAGTGAGCAGAGTGCTTAGCAACCACACGGGCAGTGTGTCTGTCTGTGGTCAAACAACAGATTCAGATTCAAATTCATTTATTTGTCACATCTACGCCGAAACATACAGTCAAATGAGTCGCTTGACCTCACGAGCGACACAAGCTCGGCTCCCCCACAAATTTCGCCACATATTCCAGTGTCACGGCGTTCAGCAGGACAACAGGCATCGACAAGAACGAGTCCACAGCAGCGACAAAACAGAAATAACAGCAAAACGAGCCCCTATTGTCCCTCCTACCTCCCTCCCACTCTCTCGTGCACAGGCAGGCCTCCAACCCCGCTGTAGCTTGCCTCCAGGCGTCCAACTTGCAGTCCCCAGTTCCGGGTCTGGATTAGCAGGCGTGGGGCCTCCAGCTCGGAGACTCGACACTCGTCCTCATGCCCCCTGCCCGCAGCGGTCCTCTGATCCTGGAGCTTACCAACCTGGGGTACGGGTGGGTCACGAGCCCTCCTCCATCCACGGGGCTCGCCACTGACCGGGATCGCTGGTCTACACCAGGTTCCGTCGCAGACTCTTCATTTCCTGACCCCCCCCCCCCCCCCAATTCCCCTCATCCCTGTCCCTAAACCCTAACCTGGCAGTTCAGGAACAGTTACTACCCCTCAACCAGAGGAAGTGAATTCACCCATTTGCCCCGTCATTGAAATGTTCCCAAGACCCATGGACTCACTTTCAGAGACTCTCCATCTCATATTCTTGATATTTATTGACTACTTATTTTTTATTATTATTATTATTACTAATTTGCACACTTTGTTAAATGTTCAAGTCAGTGCAGTCTTTCATTGATTCTATTATAACCATATAACAATTACAGCATGGAAACAGGCCATCTCGGCCCTTCTAGTCCGTGCCGAACACTTACTCTCACCTAGTCCCACTGGCCCGCACTCAGCCCATAACCCTCCATTCCTTTCCTGTCCATATACCTAGCCAATTTTACTTTAAATGATAATACCGAACCTGCCTCTACCACTTCTACTGGAAGTTCGTTCCACACAGCTACCACTCTCTGAATAAAGAAATTCCCCCTTGTGTTACCCTTAAACTTTTGCCCTCTAACTCTCAACTCACGTCCTCTTGTCTGAATCTCCCCTACTCTCAATGGAAAAAGCCTATCCACATCAACTCTATCTATCCCCCTCATAATTTTAAATACTTCTGTCAAGTCCACCCTTAACCTTCTACGCTCCAAAGAATAAAGACCTAACTTGTTCAACCTTTCTCTGTAACTTAAGTGCTGAAACCCAGGTAACATTCTAGTAAATCTTCTCTGTACTCTCTCTATCTTGCTGACATCTTTCCTATAATTCCTATTACGGCTATTCTGCTATTATGTATTTGTTGAATATGGCCTCAAGGAAATGAAGCTCAGGGTTTGTACGTGGTGACATATACTGCATGTATTTTGTTAATAAATTTACTTTGAACTTTGAACTCCCCGTGCTGCTCACAAAACAAATCTCTATAAAGTTAAAGTCGCAGTTTGGCTCCATACTATTAATAGAATTTGCTCCATTGGCAATGGAGATCCACCCATTCAAGACAAGTACACGAGACAAAAGAAGTGTATGGACTATTCTCCTTGCCCTCTTTCAATGGTTCAAGCTGAACTTGTCACCGTAAAGAAATACAAGGACTGGCGACATAGCGATTTGGAGACAGAAGTCTAGAGATTCGGGTCTTAGCTGTCGATAATATAACAGCCAATGGTGAAGGGAAATTGTCAGTGAGGTACAGAAAGTTGATTCAGAAGAGTGTAAAATTAGATGCATTGTGCAGCCAACAGAGGCTATAGAAATCTGAAAACCACGTTGTGGCGACCCATTTCCTGGCGTATCCGAACCGACTCACAATTAGATAGCCTACGGGGGTTTGCGAGCACAGAGCTTTGGAGCCTCTGCGCCATGGGGGGCCGGTTGACAGAGGCTTAAAAGTGAGGCTGAAGTTTTCGAATAAAGTTTTTTCCTTCGACTGCAGTTACCGACTCCGTATCGTAATTTTAGCGCTGCATGTAGCACACCGCTACAACGTCATCATTTTTACATCAACATTGAAAACCAGCCTCGGGGATGGACTCAACACACTACATACAGAAATACAAGAAATGACTGAACATGTCTCCATTGAGCAAGATCCTAAGCTCTCAGTTCCTGTCTTCTTGTTTACGGGAAGTTGAAACTGGCAGTGACTCATGCAGTAATTAGTGAAGATTCTTTGGAAATTGCCAGTGGCTCAGATGACTAAAGTAGTGGATAACGTTTCACCCAGAACCTTACAGCACGTTTTTAGGGTACCTACATTCCTGACCTCACACTCTGAGCATTGCCCATTCAGTGTTGTCGCTCACTGATTGTGGGAGCAACACTGACGATTGAACGGCGTGCTTTCATACTCTTTCATCTTTGCCCTTTCATCTCAGTTTCCCAATGCGCAGTCGAAAACCAGAGGGCACAACCTCAGAATATGGCCCCAGGACATCCCCTTGCAACAGAGGTGAGGAGGAATTTCTTCAGCCAGAAGGTGGTGCGTCTGTGTAATCTGTTGCCACAGACAGCTGTGGAGGCCAAGCCATCAGGCGTATTTAATGTAGAGGCTGGTTGCTTCTTAATTCATAGGGGTGCCAAAGGTTACAAGGAAAAGTGGGAAGAGAGGATTAATAAATCAGCCATGATTGTATGGTGCAGCACAAAATGCCGGAGGAGCTCAGCAGGCCTGGCAGCATCTAGGCCACGTTTCGGGCCGAGATTTCCAGCAGATTTACTCTTGCTCGCGATGGTACGGTGGACCAGACAGCAGGAAAAATGACATGCCTGCCAATTTCTTGTTCTTTGAGGAGGATAATCATTAGGGAAGAGCGATGGATGTTGTGCACAGTACTGTACAAAAGTCTTAGGCCACTCGATCTTGGAACTGTTTTTGTGAACCTCCTTTGAACCTTCTCCAGCTTCAGCACGTCCTTTCGAAAACAAGGGGCCCAAAACTGCTCGCAGTACTCCCAGTGAGAACTCACCAGTGCTTTATAAAGCCTCTACATTGCATTCTATCAACCTCTGCATTAAATATACCCAATGACTTGGCCACCACAGCCGTCTGTGGCAAAAAAATTCCACAGATTCACCACCTTCAGACAAAAAAAAACCTCCTCTTCTCTCTTCTACTAGGCCGCAGCCTCAGCCTGTTACGTACAGTACTGTGCAAAAGTCTTAGGCACAATAACATAGTAATTTCATGTTTTCCACTGTGCTGCTGCTGCAAAAAACAAATTTCATGACATATGTGAGTGACGATAAACCTGATTTTGATATGGGTCTCTATTATGGACTGAGAGTGGGAAGGAGAGCAGGGAGGGGGGATTCATGGTTGGGAAAAGGGGAAGGGAAAGGGGAGGGAAGCACCAGAGAGACATTCTGCAATTATCAATAAACTAATTGGTTGGAATCACGTGACCTTCCCTAGTGTCTCCGGGCTGGGGTGTGTCTGTACCCGCAACACCACCCCCCCCACCCCCATCTCTGGCACTCTTCTGGCAAGACAATGGCTATACTTTACTAGGAGGTCGAAAAGATTTGGCATGTCCACAAATACACTCAGAAACTTCTATAGTTGTACCGTGGAGAGCATTCTGACAGGCTACATCACTGTCTGGTATGGGGGGGTGGGGGGTGGGGGCTACTGCACAAGACCGGAAGAGGCTGTAGAAGGACTGACAACTCCTGCGACGCTGCTGGTGCCCAAACTGTAGTGGCCCCTGCCGTTCCTTTGGGTTCATCAGCTAAAGGGGCACTTGCTTCATGGGGAACAGCTTACTCTCCAGGTTTGCTTGTCCCGTGCACAGCTGGGATGTAGCATCCATGGTCGACCCCAACCTGTGGACGACCTCAGTGGTAGGAAGCAGAGGGTGAAGGTTAAGGGTCGTTTCTTGGATCGGGCGCCTGTTTCTCCAGGATCAGTGACAGGAACCGTCATTTGTAATTTATATCAACAAACTGGGTATAAATGAGGCCTGGTTAAGTAAATTTGCAGATACTAAAGCCGCTGATGTTGGAGGCAGTGTAAAAAGTTTTTTTAAAAAATGAAGGGAGATCTTGATCAGCTCGGTATGAGAGTGAGAACTGGAAAATGGCTTTCAATCCAGATACATTTTAGGAGATCGAACCGAGTAGGACTTGTACAATGAAAAGTTGGGCCCTGGGGAAGTATTATGAAACAGAGGGACCTGGAATGCCTGTGCATAGTTCATAGACACGTACAGAACATGTTGCTGTACAGCTTCATCGGTCAAGGCACTGATCACGGTCGTGGCTGACCATGGATGTTGGGTCCGAGCTGTTCAGATACATAGGCCAGGGCAGTACAATATGTGCAGCAAGCTGTTGCCCGTGTAGTAGGCTCCCCCTCTTCCCACATTGATGATCACACAAGAACGGCAGAGACCGATACAGTTTGGCACCAGCAGCATCGCAGGAGATGCCAGTCAGAGATTCCAGCTCTGGATTTTTCCCTCGGGGTTTACTCCCGAAGCCTTCCCCATGAGCAGGTGTAGCCGCAAGGCAGCGGAGGTTTGAGATCAGAGTTTTCCCTCTCCTACAGGAGCTGACCAGCTCCACCTGTCTTTATCCCTTCTTTAACCCGTCTTTAGCCCTTCTCCTGTCAGTAGAAACGGTTCCACTGAGCTTAGTTGTTAAGTCACGCATGGAGGCCAGGCGTTGGACTTGGTTGTCAGAGGCTATTTGAGATGCACACCATCGGGAGCATTTAATAGGGAGTGGGAGCTTGTTCCCACTGCCACCCACAGCTTTGGAAACTTTAAGGAACTGAAGCATAAGAGTCAGGAAGGGTATTACGTAGGGTATTGGTGAGGCCACACTTTGGGATATTGTGTACAATTCAGCACCCCCTCTTATAGGAAATATGTTATTAAACTAGGAAGAGTGCAGAAAAGATTTACCAGGACGTTGCCTGGACTTGGATGCCTGGGTTACAAGGAGGGAATAGCACTCTATTCTCTGAAATTCAGGAGATTGAGGGGTGACCTCAACATTGACTGTAGCCTCAAAGTAGTGACTCTTGTCTCCACTGTCTCTGTGGGAGAAGCGATATCTGTCTCTCCCTTGTCAGTGAGAGGGATGTTGAAATGTTGGAGTGAACTGTTAGCTCTTGATGGACCATAGACCGTGGTCTCTCCTCGGGGCTTTGCGGTTCCAGGCATGGTGGGTGGTGGGAGTGCTGGTGCTCTCTGCTGGAATAAATTGGGGGAGGGTTGATGCTTCTTGTGTAAGGGAGGGAGGCAGGGGACTTTGGGGTTCTTACGTCTATTTTCTGCCATTCATTTGGGGGTTTTTCTTCTGTTTTAAGGATGCCTGCGGAGGGTAAGAATTTTAGGTTGTATATTGTACACATTAAAGTGAATGCTATTAAATTGATCCATTAAGCTATTAGATCTGATAAAGGCACATCTGCCCATGAGGTCCACAGGCTGGAGGCATATAGTCTCTCTCCCAGGGAGAGGGAGCTGTAAACAAGTGGGCCTCAGTTTACAATCAGAGGTGAGGGACTAAATAAGGGTACCGGGGACAGCTTCTGTATGCACAGTTTTAAGGTGCTTGGAAGTAGGTACAAAGGAGATGCAGGGGCAAGTTTTTCATGCGTGGAATGGGCTGTGATGACGGTGGTGGAGGCAGATACGGAAGGGTGTTTTAAGACACACCTGAATAGGTACATGGGGCCCAGAAAAATAGAGGGCTACTGGTAACCCTAGGTAATTTGTAAAATAAGTGTATGTTCAGCACAGCATCGTGGGCTGAAGGGTCTTTCTTGAGCTGTAGCTTTTCTATGTTTTTATGTATTTACAATGAGTGGCAAGGTATAGTGGTTGAGATGGGGGCATTAGCAAAGTTTTAAAGCCACCTTGCCAGGTAAATGGAGAGGAGGGGTTTAGAGAGCTGGGGACCATACATGACAACCTTCCTAGGAAACTCGGTTGGCATTGATTATTTGGGCTGTGTGCCTGTTTCTACACTGTATGACTTTATAGTACATGGTGACTCTCTATCGTGTCCGACGATGACAGGGAACCTGTGCGGGAGAGTTTTTAAAGTGGAAAAGCCATTGCACCGGGCAGTTCCGCTCTCTCGATCTCAGACGTCCGGGTCCAGTAGAATGCAGTGGATGGCTGTGACGTCTTCTGTGCCTCGCCGTGCCCTTTCACTCTCCACAGGGCGTGGCAGTACCGCCTTCCTGGCCGTCGGATCCCGCTGTAGATCTCATCCGCCCAGTCCTCCGGAGCTGACTTTGCATGCTGGGGCAGGCGTGTCCCTCTCCCACGGGGGTATGAGGCCGCCGGCTGCTCTCACCCGGTTTAGCCCGCCTGTCAAAGCAGGGTACCGGGGATGCGGCCTCTGCCGCGTGCAAACACCCTCTTGGAGCCAAAGGGTGAGAGCTGAGTTTCCAGTGAGGTCAAAGGTGAGAGAACTGCCCTGGAATGGACATGATAATCCCCTTCACCAGTGGTGCTACCCCTCCACTCTGTAATACGCTCTGTGACGGTCGAGCATGTCTGTAACACACAGTTCCAGTGGGCCCATTCTAACCCACTGTAACACAGAGACCAGGGAGCCATAGATTCAGCAAAAGGAAATTGAGATTGCATCCTGTTGACTGATGGAATAAAACCATCAGAAATGTAGATAAGAGGATGAGTGTTTAGCGTCTGGTCTGGTCTGTCCTGAGTCAGACTCTCAGCCATTCGGAAACAGACCCGTGCCCCCTCACCCCACCCACACCAGGAAACTCGGGAAATCTGATCCTTACCAGAAGCATTAAGGGATGTCAAACAGGATCAGGAACAAGCAAAGGACCATAAACAGCCCAGCGAGGAAGGGACACTTCTCCGCTGTATATACGATACTGACTGGTACAGACCTGCCCTTGAAAACGCTCTGGATCAGCACCTGAGGCTGTAAATTTCAAACAGACGTATAGCATTGCAGCAGAGTTCTTGAAGGAAGAAGGACGACTTCGGAAGTCTGTGGAGAGAGACAAATGGGAATTTTGCGCGCACGGGAGCTACACCAAAGAATCTGCTCAACACCTAGCTGGAGCATGGGGTCAGTTTTGGGGCACCACTCGTCAGGAAGAGGTTTTTACTTCAGGAAGGTCATACAAGTGACATCCTGGAATGGGATCGGTGGGGGTGGGGGAGGCATAAATTACAAGCAGGATGTGGAGAAGCAGGGAGTTGTCCTTGGAGCAAAGGAGATTAAAGGGATCAGTCAAGTTACACCAAGACATCAGAGTAAAGACAAAGCAAACCTTTCCTGCGTTAAGAGAATCTGTAACTAGGAGCACACGTCATTGCAAACTCGCAAAAGGGACAAGAGCTGTCACAAGGAAATTTAATAATTTTACAGCAGATTGTACAATTGGGAAGATACTTCGTAAAAGGGCAGCAGACAGAGAAGCAGTTGTAATTTTCAAAAAGAGAATTGATCAAGTATTTACACAGGAGTTCCGCAGGCAGCGGTTGTAAGTCCAGCATGTAATTCTCCGAAACTTTCGTCATCTCCAACAGGATTCCAACACCAAGCACATCGTTCCCTCCCTCCCCCCCAACTCCTGCTTTTCACAGGGATCTCTCCCTTGTCCATTCCCTCCCTCCTTGCAAGTGAAACAAATGCTGCACCTGCCCCTACACCTCCGCCCTCGCTACCTTTCAGGGCCCTAAACAGTCCTTCCAGGTGAGGCGACACTCCACCTATCAGACTGTTGGGGTCATCTACTGTGTCCAGTGCTCCCCACATGGCCTCCTGTATATCGATGAGACCCAGCACAGCACCTACTGAAAAAGGATCTCCCAGAAGCCACCCATTTTAATTCCACTTCCCATTCCAATTCCGATTTGTCTATTCATGGCCTCGTCCACTGTCGTGATGAGGCCACACTCAGGTTGGGGGAACAACAGCTTGAATTCCGTTTGGGTAGCCTCCAACCTGATGGCATGAACATCGAATTCTCAAACTTCTGGTAATGTCCCCCCCAACACACCCCCTTCACCATTTCCCACCCCCTTTTCCCTTTCTCACCTTATCTTCTTGCCGCCCATTGCTTCCCTCTGGTGCTCCTCAGCCCCCCCCCCCCCAACCTTTTCTTTCTTTCTGTCTCTTCCACCAATTTACTTTCCAGCTCTTTACTCCATTCCCTGCCCCTCCAGGTTTCACCCATCACCTTGTGTTTCTCTTTCCCCTACGCCCCCCACCTTTTAAATCTACTCCTCTGCTGAAAGGGTTTCGCCCGAAATATCGACCGTACTTTTTTTTCATGGATGCTGCCTGGCCTGCTGATTTCCTCCAGCACTTTGTGCACGTTGCTCAGTTATAGTGCTGGAGTGTGCTTCAGACAGACAGACATACTTTATTGATCCCGAGGGAAATTGGGTTTCGTTACAGCCTCACCAACCAAGAATAGTGAAGAAATATAGCAATATAAAACCATAAACAATTAAATAATAATAAGTTAATCATGCCAAGTGGAAATAAGACCAGGACCGGCCTATTGGCTCAGGGTGTCTGACACTCCGAGGGAGGAGTTGTAAAGTTTGATGGCCACAGGCAGGAATGACTTCCTATGACACTCAGTGTTACATCTCGGTGGAGTGAGTCTCTGGCTGAATGTACTCCTGTGCCTAACCAGTACCTTATGGAGTGGATGGGAGACATTGTCCAAGATGGCATGCAACTTGGACAGCATCCTCTTTTCAGACACCACCGTCAGAGAGTCCAGTTCCACCCCCACAACATCACTGGCCTGACGAATGAGTTTGTTGATTCTGTTGGTGTCTGCTACCCTCAGCCTGTTGCCCCAGCACACAACAGCAAACATGACAGCACTGGCCACCACAGACTCGTAGAACATCCTCAGCATCGTCCGTCAGATGTTAAATGACCTCAGTCTCCTCAGGAAATAGAGATAATATTCTAATATATTGAGTTCAAAATCCAGCACTGAGTGATGGGCTGAATGGATGCTCCCCTTGCTGTCTATTTCTTTGATCCTATGATATGAGGAAATCCTGCTTACTCAGTAATGACTGCACTCATCTCCCTGTCCAGGTAAGAAATGCAGAAGATTATGGTTTCCAAAACTCAGTGAGCTGAAAAGATCTACTAGGAGGGGTTTTATTGGGCTAAATTGTATTTCTTATTAATCTGAGAATGTTGTTCAGGCTATTTTTAACACAATCATTAGCTAATTTACTTCAAAGGTGTAAATGGCTCCAGAAAGACTGAAGGAGTGTGATGTGATTGCAGTTCATGTCATCAGATTAATTCCAGTCCTTTGTGATTCTCCTGTATGTAGTTTGGAATGAGGTAGATTGCTTTCAGATTAATTTCCTTTCTTTTTTTTTGTCAAATCGGCCATCAGTGTTGTTTGCCTGTGATGCAGACGCACCACAGCCAATCATCCGATCTGCTGCGTTGGCATCCCCACTTTTGAAAGCCCGATAATTCCCCCTCATTTGCACTGTCCTCCCCTCTGTCTGCCAATACCTCCCTTTACCTCTGAAGTTAGATCAGCGCTCCACTTTCCCCTCCGGGCAGATGTCAAGGCTCTTACCCCATGTCTTCAAAGACATGGAGGACGGCAAAAGGCCAGAAGCTGTGGTACAAAGTGGACAAAGGAAAGGTTGTGGCTCTTGTCAACTTGGACTTTAGCAAGGCATTTGACATGGGAGGCTGGTCAAGAAGGTTCAGTCGCTTGGCATCTCCTTTGTGGGAGGAGCCATAGAGTGGTGGTAGAAGGTAGCCTCTCTGACTGGAGGCTTGAGGTCAGTGGTGCACCGTAGGGATTGGTGCTGGGTCCTTTGCTGTTTGTCATCTCTTTCAATGATCTGGATGATAATGTGGTTGACTGGATCTGCAAATCTGCGGATGACACCAAGACTACGTCCACACTAGACCAGATAATTTTGAAAACGCCGGTGTCGCGTAAAAACGATAGGCGTCCACACTATGCGTTTTTAAAATTACCTCTGTCCACATTGAAACGGAGATTTTGACGAATCTCCTCCTCACGCGCATGCGCAGGACACACCTACCGAAAACAAGCGACATGTTTGGTGTCGGATCTTGCTTTGAAAGATGGTGCACGTTTGTTCAGTTACAGACTAGAAAAACTTAAACAACGGGGCAGCTGTTGGCTTACACACAAGAGGACGTAAAATTGAAAAAAACAAATACTGGAGCATATGGAGGCAACCGACAGTATGACCCAGCTGACGACGAACATTGAAAAACTGACTAACTCTGTTGCATTAATGAAGCCCCTTGTTAAATGTGTACAACATGTCTGCATCAGTGTTATCTTGTATTTCCATACAATGTTACATTAGACTGTTACGCATCTATTGCCAGAGAAGTACTTGCATAAAAAGGTAAAACCACCTTCATACGAGCAAGGACAGAAAACAGGGCAAAGTGAGGGGAGCTCAGCATCCAAGGATACACATTATATCAGAAAGAGAGGCAGAGGGGGGTTGTGTGGCTCTGTTGGTAAAAAGTGAAATCAAATCCTCAGAAAGAAGAGACAGGCTTGGAAGATGTAACCTATACCCGTATAACAATTACAGCACGGAAACAGGCCATCTCGGCCCCTCTAGTCCATGCCGAACGCTTACTCTCACCTAGTCCCACTGACCTGCACTCAGCCCATAACCCTCCATTCCTTTCCTGTCCATATATCTATCCAATTTTATTTTAAATGACAATATTGAAACTGCCTCTACCACTTCTACTGGAAGCTTGTTCCACACAGCTACCACTCTCTGAGTAAAGAAATTCCCCCTCGTGTTACCCCTAAACTTTTGTCCCCTAACTCTCAACTCATGTCCTCTTGTTTGAATCTCCCCTACTCTCAATGGAAAAACCCTATCCATGTCAACTCTATCTATCCCCCTCATAATTTTAAATACCTCTATCAAGTCTCCCCTAAACCTTCTATGCTCCAAAGAATAAAATCCTAACTTGTTCAACCTTTCTCTGTAACTTAGGTGCTGAAACCCAGGTAACATTCTAATAAATCTTTTCTGTACTCTCTCTATTTTTTTGACATCTTTCCTATAATTTGGTGACCAAAACTGTACACAATACTCCAAATTTGGCCTTACAATTTGGCCTTGTACAATTTTAACATTACATCCCAACACTTATACTCAATGCTTTGATTTATAAAGGCCAGCATACCAAAAGCTTTCTTCACCACCCTATCCACATGAGATTCCACCTTCAGGGAACTATGCACCATTATTCCTAGATCACTCTGTTCTACTGCACTCTTCAATGCCCTACCATTTACCATGCATGGTAGGGTATATCCTTGTGGGTAGAAACGGCATGGGGGTTATATCCAGGCCTCCGAACAGTAGCAATGATGTGACTACAAATTGCAACAGGAGACAGAACAGGCATTTGAAAATGGCAATGTAGCGATTGTCATGAGAGATATGCAGGTAGATTGGGAAAATTATGTTGGTGCTCAATCCCAAGAAAGGGAATTTGTGGAATTCCTAAGAAGGGGCAAGCTACAATCATATTTATCAGTATTACAGTGGAGTAAAGGGAATTACAGAGGCATAAGAGAGGTGCTGGCCAAAGTTGATTAGAAGGGAACACTAGCATGGATGATGGCAGAGCAGCAATGACTGCAGTTTATGGAGGAAGTTCAGAAGATGCAGGAAAGATACACTCCAAGGGTGAAAAAGTATTCTAAAGCAAGGTTGAGGCAACCATGGCTGACAAGGGAAGTCAAAAACAGCAGAATGGCAAACGAGAGGGCATATAGTACAGCAAAAATTAGTGGGAAGGTAGTGAATTGGAAAACTTTTAAAGACCAAGAGAGTGCATCTAAAAAAGTCATAAAGAGAGAAAGTTAGGTAAGTTAGCCAATGATATAAAAAGTTACAAGAAGTTTTTGCAGATATGTAAAGAGTCAAAAAGAGATGAGAGTGGATATAGGAATGTTGGAAAATGATGCTGGAGAGGCAGCAATGGGGGGCAAAGAAATGGCGGACAACATTAATGAGCATTTTGTGTTCAGTCTTTACTGTGGAAGACACCAGCAGAATGTCAGAAATGCGAGAGTGTCAGGGGGCAGAAAAGAGTGTCGTTGCTAATACTGAGGAGAAGGTGCTTGGGAAGCTGGAAAGAATGAAGGTAGATAAGTCATCTGGACCAAATGGTGGACACCCCAGGGTTCTGAAAGAGGTGGCTGAAGAGATTGTGGAGACATTAGTAATGATCATTCATGCATCAATCATTTCTGAAATGGCTCTGGAAGATGAAAAATTGTAAATGTCATTCCACTCTTCAAGAAGGGACGTAGGCAGAAGAAAGGAAATCATAGGCCAGTTAGTCTGACCTCAGTGGTGGAGGATATTGAAGTCAATTGTTAAGGATGGGGTTTCGGGGTGCTTGGAGGCACGTGACAAAATAGTTCAAAGTCAGCATGGTTTCCTTCAGAGGAAATCTTGCCACACAAATCTGTTGAAATTCTTTGAAGAAATAACAGGCAGGATAGACAAAGGAGAGTCAATGGATTTGGATTTCAGAAGGCCTTCGTCAAGATGTCACACATGAGGGTGGTTAACAAATACAGGAAAGATACTAGCATGGATAGAAGATTGGCTGACTGGCAGGAGGCAAAGAGTGGGAATAAAGGAAGGAAGCCTTTTCTGGTTGGCTGCCAGTGACTAGTGGTGTGTCACAGGGGTGAGTGTGGGAGCCGTTTCTTTTCACGTTATACGTCAGTGATTTGAATGAAGGAATTGATGGTTTTGTGACCTTGTTTGCAGATGATGCAAAGATAGATGGAGGGGCAGTAGTGCTGAGGAAGCAATGTACCTGCAGAAGTACTTAGATTGGGAGAATGGACAAAGAAGTGGCAGATGGAACAAGTGCAGGGAAGTGTAAGGCCGTGCACTTTGGTAGAAGGAATAAAAGCATAGACTATTTTCTAAATGGGGATAAAATGCAAAAGTCAGGGGTGCAAAGAGATTTGAAAGCCCTCATTTCAGATTCCCTGAAGGTTTACTTGCAGATTGAGCTGGCGGTAAGGAAGGCAGAGACAGCATTAACATTCATTCCGAGTGGATAAAACACCAAAATGAGGATGCAATGCTGAAGCTTTATAAGGCATTAGTCAGGCCACATTTGGAATATTGTGAGCAGTTTTGGGCCCTTATAGATGTGCTGGCACTGAAGAGGGACCTGAGGAGTTTCTCAGGAATGAAAGGGTTAAACATGTGAGGCAGCGGCTCACATGGGTTGATGCTCTGGGCCTGTACATGCTGGAATTTAGTAGAATGCGGTGGGGGGTGGGGGGTATCATCAAAACCTATCAAATATTGAAAATTGTACAAGGCATTGGTAAGGCCAAATTTGGAATATTGTGTGCAGTTCTGGTCACCGAATTATAGGAAAAGATATCAATAAATTAGAGAGAGTGCAGAGACGATTTACTAGGATGTTACCTGGGTTTCAGCACTTAAGTTACAGAGAAAGGTTGAACAAATTAGGTCTCTACTCATTGGAGCGTAGAAGGTTGAAGGGGAATTTGATCGAGGTATTTAAAATTTTGAGAGGGATAGATAGAGTTGACGTGAATAGGCTGTTTCCATTGAGAGTAGGGGAGATTCAAACGAGAGGACATGATTTGAGAGTTAGGGGGCAGAAGTTTAAGGGAAATACGAGGGGGTATTTCTTTACTCAGAGAGTGATAGCTGTGTGGAATGAGCTTCCTGTAGAAGTAGTAGAGGCCAGTTCAGTTGTGTCATTTAAGGTAAAATTGGATAGGTATATGGACAGGAAAGGAGTGAAGGGTTATGGGCTGAGCGCGGGTAGGTGGGACTAGGTGAGATTAAGAGTTCGGCACGGACTAGGAGGGCCGAGATGGCCTGTTTCCGTGCTGTGATTGTTATATGGTTATCTAGATAGAGTGGATGTGGAGAGGATGTTTTCTATAGTGGGGGACTAGAGGGCACAGCCTCCGAATAGAGGGATATCCACTTAGAACAGAGATGAGGAAAAATCTCTTTAGCCAGAGCGTGGTGAATCTGTGGAATTCATTACCACAGATGGCTGTGTAAGTCACTGGGTATATTTAAGGCGAAGGTTGATGGTTGGCTGATCAATTAGTGTGTCAACGGGAAATTAAATCAGCCATGATGGAGTGAACTCAGTGGGACAACTGGCCTAATTCTGATCCTATGCCTTACGGTCGAAGTAAGGGGAGTTATCATGATGTTGTGGCGATGAC
Organism: Hypanus sabinus; assembly: GCF_030144855.1. Taxonomy (NCBI): domain Eukaryota; kingdom Metazoa; phylum Chordata; class Chondrichthyes; order Myliobatiformes; family Dasyatidae; genus Hypanus; species Hypanus sabinus. Next base: position 15,265,118 of record NC_082729.1, on the reverse strand, counting down.
TGACTCTTCAACCAAATGCACAACAGAAGATAACCACCTCAGTTTCTCTTTACCAGCAATAATTATCCTTTAATATTATCCCAATGACTGTGAAGCATTTAGTTATAACCTAAATTTGTATAACTAAATATTCTTTTTCATTAAAATGGCTCAATGGTTCCATTTTATAACAGAGAATGTATAAAGTATACAACCTGAAATTCTTACTCTTCACAGACATCTGGCAAACAAGAAACTCCAAAGAATGAATGATAGGAACATCACTGCCCCCTCCCAGACACAAACAGCAGCAGAAGCACCAAATCCCCCATCCCCCACCCCACCATGCAAGCAACAGAGAAGACTTTGATCGAGAGTCGGTCAAGAAGTCGCAGTCCGTGACCCTGCACTTTGGTATCTCGGAGTGGTTCTCT